>NC_045148.1:15109116-15254985 GCF_008831285.2 Nymphaea colorata | reverse complement strand
TAGCTTGCGATCTAGTTTCAACCATCTTGTTGGCTTTCAAGTATTCACCTTATGACATAAGAAAATAGAGTTATTGGATGGAAATCATGACAAAATGAAGGTTCATATTGCATTACAAGTTTTAAAAGTTACATCCATAGACACTAATAAAATGACAACGACAGAAGGAATACAAAGTTGACAACATAAAACTTTATTTTAGGGAAGGATGGATGGTGGTCGGTTGGCATCCCACCACTCAGCATATTTCTTCTTCACCACTGGGCCTATGAACCAAGTGTATGATATTTGTGTCTTCCATTCTTGTCGAGCTACTGCAAACAATGCCGTCCATTGAGGAAGAACTAAGGTCAAATTCAGGAATAGCTCCAATTGGTGCATGCACAGAGACCATCTTCTGCCTTTGAGAGAACTGTCTCATACATCTATCAGCACAATAATCAACTATGAAGTAAGGGCCCAAGAGTGTGGTACGCCCATGATGATGGTGAGTGTATCGAGGTAGGCTCTGCCGACGATCACAATAATCCCAAATGATCTCTCCTTCATTCAATTGCTCGATCAAACGACGGTATTGCTCCAAGGTTGTTAATGATCCATCAGTGTTTCTGAATAGACTGGCTTGGGGTCCCGCATGCTTGAGGAACCACAATTGTAAAGCATATGTGCATCCTTCTATGAAGTCGATATCTCCAATGGTAAAGCGAGTGAGTCCTCGGTAAAGGAAGGCTAAAGCTGTCATTGCTACTGACAAGTGTCGGGTCCCTTATGCCCCCATACTCGAAAAAGTTGGGCAATACGGACATCTAAAAGGTCACTTCCATTGGTAAAAAGGGTCACTCCTACTGTGCAGAGCATCATACAATGTTTAATTCTCCCTATGGTTTTCGAGGTAGGGTAGAAGGTTCAACATAGGTTCCAAATTCTTCATACAAATTTTTCATGTTGATGCTTTGATTTTCATGGTTTTCTACTAAAGGCCAAGTTTTCCGTCCAGTAAAGTGAGCAATGAGGTCATTTGCATTGACCTTGGTTGGGTTCATAAGGAATTGTTTTTCCAATAGATCATTTGGGTCACAAGTTGGGGTAGGGAGGTCTAGTATTTCGGCAAATTCATCTAGTAATATTGTCATTTCTCCCCATGGAAACCAAAAAGAGGAGGTCCTTGGGTTCCAACGCTCGGCGATTGCATGTACCAAATTTCCATCAACTGACTGCATTCCTCCAGCTGCCACTGTCTCTAGCCCACATTCTTCAAAGTAAGAAGGAAACATCCGAGAGAAGGTGGGATGCCAAGTCCGATACCATTCGGGAGCCAAAGGTTGAGACTCAAGAGAAATGTAGGTGGACCGTTTGGGACCTTCCCCAAAGAGGATGTGATCATAAGGGAATGTGACACCACGTTGGAAAGAATACATCTTGAATGATGACTCTAAAAGATAAAGATGGAATTAATGGAAAACATTGACTATGTTGACAAAGACAATATGAGGTAGATGTGCGGAATGAGGTTGCAAATCATCACATAAGGTTTCACGCACATAAACATCTATCATGATTTTTTTTTTTTTTTTTTTTTTTTTTAGAAAATTGGGTATAGGAACCTAATTGAGATAATTTTATATCACGATAATCCGATATCAAGTTATGCTTATATACCTTACCCAAATGGCTTACTTAGTAGCATAGATTCTTCCTTAGGCAACTAAAGGTATAGCTCATCAACTTCTTCTTGATCACTCGTCGATATACCATAAATTACCACTCATGGTACTACGAGGGGGCGTTCCCGCCCAAGGTGTGGTCTAGTTGTAAGGCTTAGTCTTGTGCTACCGCCAAAGACCAAGCCCGGCAACATGATGACCGGGACAAATAGGTATGAGGAATTTTGAAATATAAGAAATCATATAAAATGAGTTGTCTCTAATGCAATGTTGCCTAAGTTTGAAGATTAAAATAGAAGAGCAAACATGGTTTTCAAACAACTCCTAAATTGAGAAGGGTGGTATGTGATCATAGATATGTGTGAACATGATTGATCCTTCTCAATTAGTTTATATGCAAGAAAACAATCACAATCACAATCACCAAACAATACAATGAAATGCCAATGGGGTCGAGGCCAAAAGAGGGGACATGCTTTATCATTGGCAATGTATGAGATGTTCAAATTATTGAAAATGATCAATTATAATCATAGCCAAACGATAACGGGTCCCATCACGGTCGCCATCTGTTTGCATCCCAAAATTTTCATTGGTTTTGGAGTGCTCCAGAAAAATAAGGTTTTTGTTTGAAAGAGAAAGAAAGGGACTCGCCCGTCGGTACGAGGATCGACCGTTCCTGGTGCCTTTACCGGGGGTAATCAACCCAAGGACTATGTTTATCATTGATGCATTTCGTTTTAACTAAACATCTTTTCGATTCTATATGCGGTGTAGAAATTTGAAAGTTTGGAGTTTCAAACTTTGAAAGGTTCTTGAAGAATTGCTTGAAAATGTGAAATGTTTTGAGGAAAATGAAACTAGTAATATCATTGAAAAACTTGTGAAAACATTTGAAATCACTTTAGTGTTCTCTTAAGACTTTAAGTAGTGAGATTTTGCTCTAATTCGGTTACCACCTAGCTAAGCTCCATCCCTTCTTGCTTAAGTTCTTTAGAGAGGGCTGTGATCATAAGTGAATAAAGTGGGTGAGAATGCATGAATGCATTTACCCTATATGATTGAAAAAAAAAGTAAAACATTTCCTACCACAACATTCATCTAATATCATTCCTACCAAACATACATCTAAGATTTCGTTGTTATAATTATATATATAAGAGGAAAGTTTTTGAAAATGGATAGAGATTGTAGACCATCAAACATGATTCCAATATGGGTCATTACTTGATTTGTGGTCTTATTGAAGTTGGTAAATAGAAAGTTCATGAGATGAGATGTTAAGAGAATACAATAGATAAAACCCTTATGAAGAAAGAGAGAGATATAGAGAAAAACATGCATACTTGTGTACATATCATCACATAAAGAGAAAAAGATGTATTGATTCGAAGAGAAAGAGAGATTTTAGAGGAAAGAAAAATATCATACGCATATATGGTATGAGAAATGTTATAAGAGAAGATTTTTGTCTGAAAAGAGAATAAATATTGAAGAGAGGAGATGGAAACATATACATACGTATTCATGCAATATGAAATTTATAAAATAGAAGTGAAGCATAGAGAGAGAAAGATGGGGTCATCATGTTGATAAATGTATATAACATGTGTATACATCCATACCTTCACAAGATTAAAAAAAAATCAAGGAACAACTTAAAATTACCAACTTCAAATTTAATGTGGGCCGGAGGGAGCTTGGACTCATGCAAGAGTCTAAGCTAAGTCCTAAGGCCATATTAGAAGGTTCTTTTTGAA
Organism: Nymphaea colorata; assembly: GCF_008831285.2. Classification (NCBI taxonomy): domain Eukaryota; kingdom Viridiplantae; phylum Streptophyta; class Magnoliopsida; order Nymphaeales; family Nymphaeaceae; genus Nymphaea; species Nymphaea colorata. Next base: position 15,251,561 of record NC_045148.1, on the reverse strand, counting down.
ATGTTTTGGGAAAATATGATTTATATAAGTAATAGAATGTTATATTTAGTTTGTTGTAAGGGATATATTTCTTCCATCGTTGGGTATGAAGAAAACAAGCAACTAACGAAGCACTCGTTAGGTTCCTAATGTGATGATTAAGAAAGAATCTAGCGCAAATGTCATGAAAATGCATATTAATGTACATTTTCGTGAGGGTTTATCCGGGTTGGACAAGTCCAACCTCAAAATTAATATGAAAATAAAGATTCCCAAACCACACTCTCATTCCCGCCATACATTCACATGTAAGTAAAGAACCAAGCAATCATGCGTGATAATTTATAGATACATTCAAGGAATGAAAAAGAAGAGAATGATGGAAAAGCAAGTCAATTAGGAGGAAGACATGATGTAACTATGAATGATATACCACTTCTCTTCTCATGTTCCGGTGCACTTGAGTATAGCCTCTTGATCTAAATAGATTGAGAGCTATCTCTTTTGGCCATGGAGAAATGAGGAAGAGAGGAAAATAAGAGGAAACAAAAAAAAAACAACAAGAATGTATTCATGAAAAGAAGAACATGATTAAAATGAAGATCATCTCATCTTTCCATGCTCCCGGTGCACTTTGAGTATAGCCTCTTGTCTCTAAAAGAGATTGAGAGCTACCTTTTTTAGCTGTGGGGAGATGAGATAAGAAAAATATAGAAAGAGATAAATGTATATTTAATAAAAGAGAAACATGATTCATATAAACGAAAGATCTTCTCATCTTTTCACACTCCCAATGCACTTGAGCATAGCCTCTTGTTCTACAAAGAGATGAGGGCTATCTCTTTGGTCATGGAAAGAGGAAGAAGAAAGAAAAAAAAAAAGAAAATAACAAGGACAAGACTATTGAAGAAATGAAATAACAATAACAAAAAATATATTCATTAAGGAAAAAATAACAACAACAAGAATATATTATTGAAGAGAAGAAGAGCAATAAGATATTAATATAGAGAAAGAACAAGAACAACAAGAATACTTGAAAGAACATGATTAATCATAAAATAAATATCACCTCATCTTTCATGCTCCCGTGCATTTGAGCATAGCGTCTTGTCTCTAAAAAGAGGTTGAGTGCTATCTCCTTTGGCCATGGGAGATGAAGATGAGAAGAAAATGAAAACAACAACATTATGTTTAAGAGAAAGAAATAACATAATAATAAGAACATTAATGAAAGAAAGAAGAAAGAAATGAGAGAGATGAAGATTACATACCTCTAATAGGAAATGACTTAAGGAAGATGAACACCTTCACTGAAGATCCCCTTTTGAATGAAGCTCCAAAAGTGCTTGCTCTAAGTTGGAGAAGAAATGAAAAGAGGAAGAGGGAGAGAGAGAGAGAGCTCAAGAGAAACTCTAAGTCTTCAAGTGAGAATACACTAGAGTTTCTCCCAATGACCAATCTTGCCCAAGAGGGGGATATGGGGGTATTTATAGAGGATTTTGGAGCCAAAACCCAAAATTGAATTTTTTTTTACCTAAAAAGACTAAAATCACCCTCCAAAAGAGATTTTTGGCCAAAAGGAAGGGCAAATGAGTCTTGTCCACCCAAAAGACTAAATCACCCTCTAAAAGAAGGTTTTTTGGTCAAAAGGAGGGCAATCGGTCTTGTTTACCAAAAGACTAAAATACCTTCTAAAGAAGGTTTTTTGTCAAAAGGAGGGCAATCGGTCTTGTTTAAAAAAAGACTAAAATCACCCTCTAAAGAAGGTTTTTTGGTCAAAAGGAGGGCAATCGGTCTTGTTAAAAAAGACTAAAATCCCTCTAAAAGAAGGTTTTTGGTCAAAAGAAGGGGCAAATCGGTCTTGTTTGAAAAAGACTAAATCACCCTCTAAAGGAGGTTTATGGTCAAAAGGAGGGCAAATCGGTCTTAAATGATTGATTTGGATCTGAACTTGGGTTTTGGATCTAAAAGTAGTATTTTGGATTTAATTTGGATCTGAGAGTTCTATTTGGATTAATTTGGATCTGAGAGTAGTATTTGGAAATCTTGTGCCTAAATTTGAATTTCGCACTTGGATAAAACATCATAGTCCTTTAGAAAAATTTGGGGTGATTACAGATGCCCTCTTTGTTAATAAGCCGTGTTAGCCGTGCTTAGTGACAAAGATAAACGCCACAAATTTTTCAAGCAAGATATTTTCATAGAGATGTTTCAGGCTTTACCCCTTACTTGAATGGTTGTTTGAGCTTAAATTGCAGGTTTAACCCCTTACCTGCATGGGTTTGCCGATTTCAAATTCAGGATTACCCCCTGAATGGGTTGCCTTGACTTGCATCACAAGTTGAACCCTTTAACTGTGTGGGTTGCTTGGCTTGTAGCACAGGTTTAACCCCTTGCCTGCATGGTTGCTTTGGCTAGCATTGCAGGTTTAACCCCTTGCCTGCATGGTTGCCCTCATATTGCGGGTTTAACCCTTTACCTGCACGGGTTGCTCTCAAGCTCTGAGCGATAAAAATAAAAATGCCCCAGTGTAATTGTCATGTTTTACAACTGGGAAGAATCTAGATTGAATAGTCGATGTGAAACACAAATGATTGACATTGATTGGAAAATGAATACAAGAGAACTAGGCATAAAATTTCTTGAGGTGAAGGGCATTAACAGGATCGACAAATTCCACCCCATCAGCATCAATTAGTCGGTATGAATTGTGGGGCAAAACTTCCTTAATGACATATGGGCCTTCCCAATTTGGTGCCCACTTGCCTCGTGGTCGTCCTCTCAGGTACACTGAAGATCGTAGGACCGAGTCATTCACTTTGAACTGTCTCTCGATAACTGACTTGGCAAATTGTCTGGCTACCCTTTGGCGATAAGCTTCAGCATGTTCAGCCGCTTTTAGCCTCTTTTCGTCTAGCAAATCGAGTTGCATTAGCCTTTTTGTTGATATTGAGTAAGAGGGAGCTCTATGAGAGAAGCGAACTTCAAAGCAGGTTTCACACATGTAATGGTAGAACCACTTCTGTTCCATAGACTAGCTCTGCTGGAGTGGCATTTGTTGGAGTTCTCATAGTGGTGCGATATGCCCATAGAGCGTTGTGCATCTTTTCATGTCAATCTCTTCCTGTTTCTACTGTCCGTTCCAAGATGCGGATCAGGATCTTGTTGGTAGCCTCTGCTTGTCCATTGCCTTGGGGTAATAAGGAGCTGAAAAATGGTGCGTGATGTGGTATTTGCTGCACAACAGTCTCATCTTTTCATTCTGAAATGAGTTCCATTGTCTGATACTATATCATGAGGGACTCCAAATCTGCAAAGAAGATTTTTGTGAATGAAGGACACTACATGACGTCCTTCCACCGTTCTAAGTGTGACGACTTCTACCCACTTGGTAAAATAATCTGTTACAGCAAGAAAATACTTATGGCCGTTAGAAGCTGCAGGGGATATCGGTCCGACTACGTCAAAGGCCCACATTGAAAACGGCCAAGGAGATGTCACAGAATGCAAGTGAGATGCTGGGGCATGAATTACTGGAGCATGCAGTTGACATTCTTTACATCTTTGACAAATTGGTGACAATCTTTTTGCATGGTAGGCCAATAATACCCTGCTCGAATTATTTGTTTGGTGAGGGTTTGGTAACCAACATGGCCTCCACAATCTCCTCGATGTGATTCTTCGATTACTTTCTTTGCCTCATCTTCATCAAGGCACCGAGAGTATTCAGTGCTAAATCCACGTCTGTATAATACCCCTGCTAGGATAAAGTACCTTGCTGACATACGTTGTATTGCTTTTTGTTCATTTTTAGACATTTCAGTCGGGAATTCTCCGCTTTCATATACCTTTTGATGTCATGGTACCAAGGCGTATCCCCCCTTGGATATGATGAACATGCGCCATCGTTTCAAAAGCAGGGTGTTCTAATCTTCCAATCTCAAAAGAGCGGATTGCTTCATTGGTTCGAAAAGTGATGGTTGATCCTAAGCTCGCGAGGCCATCCGCAATAGGGTTACCTTCTCTCTTTACGTGAGCCAATTGTACTTCTTCGAATTGACAGATTAAGGAGGTAGCAATTTCTTGATATGGCACCAACTTTTCATCTTTGACTTGCCATTCTCCATTCACTTGGTTTATAATAAGCTGAGAGTCGCCGAAGGCATGCACTCTTTTCACTTGAAAACTCAATAAAGAACGAAGTCCTTGTATGAGGGCTTCATATTCAGCCATGTTATGGGTACATGAAAATCAAGTTTCAAAGAGTACGGGATCATTTCGCATTCTGGAGTGATGAGTAAGATGCCTATGTCTGCTCCCATCACATTTCTGGACCCGTCAAAGTACATCTTCCATGTCGAAACCGTTTCCAATCTTAGTACATGTTCATCTGGAAACTCATCATTTGTTCTGATTTCTTCGTACTGAGGGAAGTCTGCTAACTGATCCGCAATTGTTTGTCCTTTGATTGACTTTTGAGACACATATTCAAGATCATATTGCATCAACAGAACTTGCCATTTTGCGATACGCCCATTAAGGAATGGTTGTTCCAAGATGTACTTGAGAGGATTTAGTTTGGAGAGTATCTTGACCTCACAAGCCAATAAGTAATGTCTCAACTTCTGACACATCCAAACCAATGCCAGACAAGTTTTCTCTATTGGAGAGTACTTCTTTTCGTACTGAACAAAAGTCTTGCTAACGTAATAGATTGCATATTCGATGCGACTTCCTTCCTCATATTGTGCCAAAAAGCCGCCATATGCTGACTCATTCACTGTGATGTAAAGCTGCAGTGGTCTTCCCAACGTTGGTGGTTTTAGAATTGGTGGATTTAGAAGGTATTTCTTGATCCTTTCGAATGACTGTTGGCATTCAAAACCCCATTCAAACTTGACACCTTTCCTCAGTAGCTGGTTGAATGGCTCGCATCTCATGGCCAGATTGGAAATGAATCGTCTGATGGATTGGATTCGTCCTTGCAAGCTTCGCAACTCCTTGATATTGGTAGGTGGTGGCATATCGATTATTGCCTTGGCTTTTGTAAGATCCATTTCAATTCCCTTCTTACTGACCATGAAACCCAACAGTTTGCCTGACTCAACCCCAAACACACATTTTTGAGGATTCAGGCGAAGCTTGTACTGTAAAAGCCTCTCGAATACTTGGGCAAGAGTTTCAATGTGATCTTCTCTTGTCTTGGATTTGATCAATATGTCATCGATATATGCATCCATGATTTTATGCATCTGGTCATGGAAGATGGCGGCCATGGCTCTTTGATAGGTTGCTCCAGCATTCTTCAACCCAAATGGCATTACCGTGTAACAAAAAGTACCCCATGGTGTAGTGAAAGCGGTCTTAGGTTGATCTTTGACTGCTAATTTGATTTGATTATATCCCGAATGTCCATCCATGAAAGAAAACATTGCATGGCCTGCAGTACTGTCTACCAATAGATCAATGTTTGGAAGAGGATAATCATCCTTCGGTGTGGCTTTGTTCAAGTCTCGAAAGTCGATGCACAACCTAACTTTGCCATTTTTCTTGGGGACCACCACGATGTTCGCCAACCATTCGGGGTAATCGATGGCACGAATGAATTTTGCCTTTAGCAAGTCCTCTAGTCCTTCTTTTACAGGGCCTTCTAGTCGAGGGTCAAGCTTGCGCAATTTTTGCTTAATCGGCTTGCAATTAGGATTTAAGGGCAAACGATGTTCAACCAATTGGGGGTCTAAGCCTGGCATATCTTCATAAGTCCAAGCAAAAGCTTCTTGGTTACTTATAAGAAAGTCCACCAATCTTTTCTTCTCATTCGCTGACAAACTGGTGCCAATTTGAAGAATTTTAGGATCTTCACTGGTTCCAATATTAATTTCTTCAATTGGATCATTCACCAAAGATGAGGGATGCTCTTGTTTCTGAATCTGAGTGAATTCTGGTAATTCTGACTCGGGTATTGCCATAGGTTCCATTTCACCGGCTGCTTGTTTGATAAATGCTTTCTGGGGGACTTTCGTGGAAAAAGAATAAACTGAGACATATTGAGTTCCGACATCCTGTAAAGAGGATGAAGGAAAGAGTTGGACGAAATTGACAACAAAAAATTACTTGCATTTGCATATATATAAAAAAAAAGTTCTTAGTTCATAGAATGGGTTCTCTCATGAGACGAGACAAAAATATGTTCAAAATTACAAAATTCATGGGAGGATTTTGAAACAAAAGTGAATACTATCAGCCCCCAAGATCTTCTTCAAATTCCTTCATGATATCCCAGTCCTCTCATGTTCATCTAAAAAGATATGCTAATTGGTTGCAAGATGCCATCTTCATTTTTCCCAAGGCCAGTGAATGGACGGTAGCCACCTCTCAGAAGCAACTGAAAACCCTTGGGGTTTTTCGTGAAATGAACATACAATAGGTGTTCTTGGTAACTTGCACAATTGCTTGAAATAGCATAAGCATTCCCGGATGGTTCATCTATCTCCATGTTCTGCATCCATTCTTCCAAAGGTCTGTCCTTTGTTGTTCTTAAGCTCGGTACATCTACCGGATCAATTGGCCTAGGGAGCATAGGTTGCATCAACCTCTTGACCGGATCCTCAGCACGGACAGTGATGACTGATGGACCAAAATTCCATTTTAGGCATTGATGAAGAGTGGATGGGATCGCTCATACTTGATGGATCCAAGGTCGTCCCAAAAACAGGTTGTATGATGGTGGTACGTCTACCACATGAAATACAATGCAATGGCTAGTATTTTCAATGATCACATTCATGTCGAGGGTACCTTTGCTGTTCATGCCTCGGCCATCGTATCCGTAGATCTTGGTATTATCAGAACGATATTCGTTTTCACGAAACCCCAATGTTTTAGCCATGAGATCAGGACAAATATTCAAACCACTTCCTCCATCAATCAAAACATGTGGCACCGTCATCCCATTGACCTGAACAACGATGTAAAGAGCATCTTCATGGAAATATCCCCATTTTGAGAGGTCTTTTTCTGAGAAGGTAATTGACTGATTTTTAGAAGCTTGAATCGAGTCTCCCTCATCCATACGCTCTTCCAAGGGGAGAACGTCCAAATAGCATGGATCTTCATCTGAGGAGTCATTTGATGATTCGTCGCCTTGTAAGATAAAAGTCTTTGGAATCATAGGAAGTTTCTTGGGCAAACTTTCTATTCTGCCTTTCATCATAGCAATGAAATCTAGAGGTTCCTTACCTTGGTCTACCACCATGATTTTGTGTGAGCTGCTCCCAATATAAGGTCGAATGTGCTCTTGTGGATGGTACGGAAGTGGAGTGACTGTAGTGATCATGGCTACTACCGCCTTTCCGTGGTCAGGGAATGGATTCCTTAGTATTTCAGGGGTACTATCATCACAAATCTTGAGATCTTTGTTGATGAAGTCTTGAATAATATTTTTGAGAACAAAACAATCCTCAGTGTCATGACCAGGGGTACGATGAAACTTGCACAGTTTTTCTTTATTTCCTCCCATCATTTTCGGAGGCTCTGACACTTTTGGCAAGACGATAGTTCCTTTGGCGAGAAGGTATTCCAGGATCTTCTCCCGAGACTGGCTCAGAGGAGTGAATTTTCGGTCGTAGCTCCAACCTGGGTGTTTGTTCTTCCTTTCATCGTCGCCTTTGAGAAACTGTGTGTTCTTCTTGAAACTGACTCCCTTGTCATGCTTGTAGTTATTATCATGGTCCTTTCTAATGCCAGCATTGGCTATAAATTGTGCAGGCAGTTGTGTCATTCCTCCTTTCTTTCCATCTTCTTTGTACTTAGGAGCAATAATTCTATCAAAATCTCCTTCATCAATCCCTTCTTCTATCGAGTTTGCTTGTTCAATTAACTCAGCAAAGGTTTTGATCGGGGCATTGCGGATGAGACTTTTCAAGGGTTGGGCAAGATTTTTCTTAATGAGTGATAAGGCTTGTGTCTCAGAAATAGGCTCCTTCATCTTATTGCATTGCATTCTCCATTTTTGGATGAATTCTCGAGCCTTTTCTCCCTGTTTCTGACGAAGACTGCAAATGGTACTAAGGGTTGGAGCCATGGGAGCATTTTGTTCAAATCTTTCAACAAACATGTTAATCAACTTGTCAAACTCCTTCAGCTCGATTGGATTGATATTTTCTTTATACCATTGTGCGGCAATGCCTTCAAGACTTCTTGGAAAATATCGGAACAAAGCTCTGTTATTTGTCCGAATTTTGTAGCAATCATTGAAAAAGGTTGAAAGATGAACGTGTGGACAGGTGGTTCCATCATATCTGATGAATTCTCTGGGCAAGCCTTTCACGTCTTCGTCTCCTTCAATGCCAAGGTAGTAGTCCTCACATGAGTATGAACGTTTCCCCTTCCCCCTAAGCTCAAGATTGTTCATTCTTTTCTCCATTTCGTAGAATCTGCGCTTAGTCGGACTTTCATCATCACTTGATTCGACCAATTTTGGCTTGGTCTTTTTCTTTTTGCCCTTGATCTCCTTTACTTTTTCTTCAGAACTCTCACTGTCTGAGCTGCTGCTAGTGATGTATTTCTTTGTCTTTTTTACTTTCTTGGTAGGTTTTCTCTTCCTTTTGGGTTTCTCTTCCGAACTTTCAGTGGTGATAGGACTGGGTGAGCTGTTTTCTATCATAACATCTTTTCCCTTTTTATTTTTCTTTGTTGTCTTTTTCTTTTTGAGAGAAGACAGTTCGGGTTTTTCTTCCTTACTAGTTGTCGAATCTGAACTCAAATGGCCTTCATCCTCAACAAAAGACTTGTTTTTCTTCTTTCTTTTCTGCTTGGCAGTCTTTTCATTATCCGTCTCTGGAGTAACCATCAAAGCCTTTTGCTCTTCTTGCTCCTTCATAAATCGCTCCATGAACAAACGGAACATATAGTAAGCTTCTGGCTCGATTGCTGGGAGGCCAAGTGTTTCTGGACGCAGTTCAGAGGATAAAGCCTCGTTTTGAGGAGTCTGCTTAGCTTGCGATCTAGTTTCAACCATCTTGTTGGCTTTCAAGTATTCACCTTATGACATAAGAAAATAGAGTTATTGGATGGAAATCATGACAAAATGAAGGTTCATATTGCATTACAAGTTTTAAAAGTTACATCCATAGACACTAATAAAATGACAACGACAGAAGGAATACAAAGTTGACAACATAAAACTTTTAGGGAAGGATGGATGGTGGTCGGTTGGCATCCCACCACTCAGCATATTTCTTCTTCACCACTGGGCCTATGAACCAAGTGTATGATATTTGTGTCTTCCATTCTTGTTGAGCTACTGCAAACAATGCCGTCCATTGAGAAGAACTAAGGTCAAATTCAGGAATAGCTCCAATTGGTGCATGCACAGAGACCATCTTCTGCCTTTGAGAGAACTGTCTCATACATCTATCAGCACAATAATCAACTATGAAGTAAGGGCCCAAGAGTGTGGTACGCCCATGATGATGGTGAGTGTATCGAGGTAGGCTCTGCCGACGATCACAATAATCCCAAATGATCTCTCCTTCATTCAATTGCTCGATCAAACGACGGTATTGCTCCAAGGTTGTTAATGATCCATCAGTGTTTCTGAATAGACTGGCTTGGGGTCCCGCATGCTTGAGGAACCACAATTGTAAAGCATATGTGCATCCTTCTATGAAGTCGATATCTCCAATGGTAAAGCGAGTGAGTCCTCGGTAAAGGAAGGCTAAAGCTGTCATTGCTACTGACAAGTGTCGGGTCCCTTTATGCCCCCATACTCGAAAAAGTTGGGCAATACGGACATCTAAAAGGTCACTTCCATTGGTAAAAAGGGTCACTCCTACTGTGCAGAGTATCATACAATGTTTAATTCTCCCTATGGCTTTTCGAGGTAGGGTAGAAGGTTCAACATAGGTTCCAAATTCTTCATACAAATTTTTCATGTTGATGCTTTGATTTTCATGGTTTTCTACTAAATGCCAAGTTTTCCGTCCAGTAAAGTGAGCAATGAGGTCATTTGCATTGACCTTGGTTGGGTTCATAAGGAATTGTTTTTCCAATAGATCATTTGGGTCACAAGTTGGGGTAGGGAGGTCTAGTATTTCGGCAAATTCATATAGTAATATTGTCATTTCTCCCCATGGAAATCAAAAAGAGGAGGTCCTTGGGTTCCAACGCTCGGCGATTGCATGTACCAAATTTCCATCAACTGACTGCATTCCTCCAGCTGCCACTGTCTCTAGCCCACATTCTTCAAAGTAAGAAGGAAACATCCGAGAGAAGGTGGGATGCCAAGTCCGATACCATTCGGAAGCCAAAGGTTGAGACTCAAGAGAAATGTAGGTGGACCGTTTGGGACCTTCCCCAAAGAGGATGTGATCATAAGGGAATGTGACACCACGTTGGAAAGAATACATCTTGAATGATGACTCTAAAAGATAAAGATGGAATTAATGGAAAACATTGACTATGTTGACAAAGACAATATGAGGTAGATGTGCGGAATGAGGTTGCAAATCATCACATAAGGTTTCACGCACATAAACATCTATCATGATTTTTTTTTTTTTTTTTTTTTTTTTTAGAAAATTGGGTATAGGAACCTAATTGAGATAATTTTATATCACGATAATCCGATATCAAGTTATGCTTATATACCTTACCCAAATGGCTTAGTACGAGCATAGATTCTTCCTTAGGCAACTAAAGGTATAGCTCATCAACTTCTTCTTGATCACTCGTTGATATACCATAAATTACCACTCATGGTACTAACGAGGGGGCATTCCCGCCCAAGGTGTGGTCTAGTTGTAAGGCTTAGTCTTGTGCTACCGCCAAAGACCAAGCCCGGCAACATGATGACCGGGACAAATAGGTATGAGGAATTTTGAAATATAAGAAATCATATAAAATGAGTTGTCTCTAATGCAATGTTGCCAAAGTTTGAAGATTAAAATAGAAGAGCAAACATGGTTTTCAAACAACTCCTAAATTGAGAAGGGTGGTATGTGATCATAGATATGTGTGAACATGATTGATCCTTCTCAATTAGTCTTATATGCAAGAAAACAATCACAATCACAATCACCAAACAATACAATGAAATGCCAATGGGGTCGAGGCCAAAAGAGGGGACATGCTTTATCATTGGCAATGTATGAGATGTTCAAATTATTGAAAATGTATCAATTATAATCATAGCCAAACGATAACGGGTCCCATCACGGTCGCCATCTGTTTGCATCCCAAAATTTTCATTGGTTTTGGAGTGCTCCAGAAAAATAAGGTTTTTGTTTTGAAAGAGGAAAGAAAGGGACTCGCCCGTCGGTACGAGGATCGACCGTTCCTGGTGCCTTTACCGGGGGTAATCAACCCAAGGACTATGTTTATCATTGATGCATTTCGTTTTAACTAAAACATCTTTTCGATTCTATATGCGGTGTAGAAAATATTGAAAGTTTGGAGTTTCAAACTTTTGAAAGGGTTCTTGAAGAATTGCTTGAAAATGTGAAATGTTTTGAGGAAAAAGTGAAACTAGTAAATATCATTTGAAAAACTTGTGAAAACATTTTGAAATCACTTTAGTGTTCTCTTAAGACTTTAAGTAGGTTTGAGATTTTGCTCTAATTCGGTTACCACCTACCTAGAGCTCCATCCCTTCTTGCTTAAGTTCCTTTAGAGAGGTGCTCGTGATCATAAGTGAAATAAAGTGGGTGAGAATGCATGAATGCATTTACCCTATATGATTGAAAAAAAAAAGTAAAACATTCCTACCACAACATTCATCTAATATCATTCCTACCACAACATACATCTAAGATTTCGTTGTTATAATTATTATATATAAGAAGGAAAAGTTTTTGAAAATGGATAGAGATTGTAGACCATCAAACATGATTCCAATATTGGGTCATTACTTGATTTGTGGTCTTATTGAAGTTGGTAAATAGAAAGTTCATGAGATGAAAATGTTAAGAAGAATACAATAGATAAAACACTCTTATGAAAGGAAAGAGAGAGATATAGAGAAAAACATGCATACTTGTGTACATATCATCACATATAAAGAGAAAAAGATGTATTGATTCGAAGAGAAAGAGAGATTTTAGAGGAAAAGAAAAATATCATACGCATATATGGGTATGAGAAATGTTATAAGAGAAGATTTTTGTCTTGAAAAGATGAATAAATATTTGAAAGAGAGGAGATGGAACACATATACATACGTATTCATGCACATATGAAAATTTATAAAATAGAAAGTGAAAGCATAGAGAGAGAAAGATGGGGGTCATCATGTTGGCATAAATGTATATAACATGTGTATACATCCATACCTTCACAAGATTAAAAAAAAAAATCAAGGAACAACTTAAAATTACCAACTTCAAATTTAATGTGGGCCGGAGGGGAGCTTGGACTCATGCAAGAGTCTAAGCTAAGTCCCTAAGGCCATATTAGAAGGTTCTTTTTGAAAATGTTTTGGAAAATATGATTTATATAAGTATAGAATGTTATTATTTAGTTTGTTGTAAGGGATATATTTCTTCCATCGTTGGGTATGAAAGAAAACAAGCAACATAACGAAGCACTCGTTAGGGTTCCTAATGTGATGATTAAGAAAGAATCTAGCGCAAAATGTCATGAAAATGCATATTAACATGTACATTTTCGTGAGGGTTTATCCCGGGTTGGACAAGTCCCAACCTCAAAAATTAATATGAAAATAAAGATTTCCCAAACCACACTCTCATTCCCGCCATACATTCACATGTAAGTAAAGAACCAAGCAATCATGCGTGCATAATTTATAGATAACATTCAAGGAATGAAAGAAAGAAAGAGAATGATGAAAAAAGCAAAGTTCAATTAGGAGAGAAGACATGATGTAACTATGAATTGATATACCACTTCATCTTCTCATGTTCCCGGTGCACTTGAGTATAGCCTCTTGAATCTAAAATAAAGATTGAGAGCTATCTCTTTTGGCCATGGAGAAATGAGGAAGAGAGGAAAATAAGAGGAAACAAAAAAAAAACAACAAGAATGTATTCATGAAAAGAAAGAACATGATTAAAATGAAAGATCATCTCATCTTTCCATGCTCCCGGTGCACTTTGAGTATAGCCTCTTGTCTCTAAAAAGAGATTGAGAGCTACCTTTTTTAGCTGTGGGGAGATGAAGATAAGAAGAAAATATAGAAAGAGATACAATGTTATATTTAATAAAAGAGAAAACATGATTCAATAATAAAACGAAAGATCTTCTCATCTTTTCACACTCCCAATGCACTTGAGCATAGCCTCTTGTCTCTACAAAGAGATTGAGGGCTATCTCCTTTGGTCATGGAAAGAGGAAGAAGAAAGAAAAAAAAAAAAAGAAAATAACAAGGACAAGACTATTGAAGAAATGAAATAACAATAACAACAAAAATATATTCATTAAGGAAAAAAATAACAACAACAAGAATATATTATTGAAGAGAAGAAAGAGCAATAAGATATTAATATAGAGAAAGAACAAGAACAACAAGAATACTTGAAAGAACATGATTTAATCATAAAATAAGATATCACCTCATCTTCTCATGCTCCCGGTGCATTTGAGCATAGCGTCTTGTCTCTAAAAAGAGGTTGAGTGCTATCTCCTTTGGCCATGGGGAGATGAAGATGAGAAGAAAAAATGAAAACAACAACAACATTATGTTTAAGAGAAAGAAATAACATAATAATAAGAACATTAATGAAAAGAAAGAAGAAAGAAATGAGAGAGATGAAGATTACATACCTCTAATAGGAAATGACTTAAGGAAGATGAACACCTTCACTTGAAGATCCCCTTTTGAATGAAGCTCCAAAAGTGCTTGCTCTAAGTTGGAGAAAGAAATGAAAAGAGGAAGAGGGAGAGAGAGAGAGAGCTCAAGAGAAACTCTAAGTCTTCAAGTGAGAATACACTAGAGTTTCTCCCAATGACCAATCTTGCCCAAGAGGGGGGATATGGGGGTATTTATAGAGGATTTTGGAGCCAAAACCCAAAATTTGAATTTTTTTTTACCTAAAAAGACTAAAATCACCCTCCAAAAAGAGATTTTTTGGCCAAAAGGAAGGGCAAATGAGTCTTGTCCACCCAAAAAGACTAAAATCACCCTCTAAAAGAAGGTTTTTTGGTCAAAAGGAGGGGCAAATCGGTCTTGTTTACCAAAAAGACTAAAATCACCTTCTAAAAGAAGGTTTTTTTGTCAAAAGGAGGGGCAAATCGGTCTTGTTTAAAAAAAAGACTAAAATCACCCTCTAAAAGAAGGTTTTTTGGTCAAAAGGAGGGGCAAATCGGTCTTGTTTAAAAAAAGACTAAAATCACCCTCTAAAAGAAGGTTTTTTGGTCAAAAGAAGGGGCAAATCGGTCTTGTTTGAAAAAGACTAAAATCACCCTCTAAAGGAGGTTTTATGGTCAAAAGGAGGGGCAAATCGGTCTTAAATGATTGATTTGGATCTGAACTTGGGTTTTGGATCTAAAAGTAGTATTTTGGATTTAATTTGGATCTGAGAGTTCTATTTTGGATTTAATTTGGATCTGAGAGTAGTATTTTGGAAATCTTGTGCCTAAATTTGAATTTCGCACTTGGATAAAACATCATAGTCCTTTAGAAAAATTTGGGGTGATTACAGATGCCCCTCTTTGTTAATAAGCCGGTGTTAGCCGTGCTTAGTGACAAAGATAAACGCCACAAATTTTTCAAGCAAGATATTTTCATAGAGATGTTTCAGGCTTTACCCCTTACTTGAATGGGTTGTTTGAGCTTAAATTGCAGGTTTAACCCCTTACCTGCATGGGTTTGCCGATTTCAAATTCAGGATTAACCCCCCTGAATGGGTTGCCTTGACTTGCATCACAAGTTGAACCCTTTAACTGTGTGGGTTGCTTTGGCTTGTAGCACAGGTTTAACCCCTTTGCCTGCATGGGTTGCTTTGGCTAGCATTGCAGGTTTAACCCCTTGCCTGCATGGGTTGCCCTCATATTGCGGGTTTAACCCTTTACCTGCACGGGTTGCTCTCAAGCTCTGAGCGATAAAAATAAAAATGCCCCAGTGTAATTGTCATGTTTTACAACTGGGAAGAATCTAGATTGAATAGTCGATGTGGAAACACAAATGATTGACATTGATTGGAAAATGAATACAAGAGAACTAGGCATAAAATTTCTTGAGGTGAAGGGCATTAACAGGATCGACAAATTCCACCCCATCAGCATCAATTAGTCGGTATGAATTGTGGGGCAAAACTTCCTTAATGACATATGGGCCTTCCCAATTTGGTGCCCACTTGCCTCGTGGTCGTCCTCTCAGGTACACTGAAGATCGTAGGACCGAGTCATTCACTTTGAACTGTCTCTCGATAACTGACTTGGCAAATTGTCTGGCTACCCTTTGGCGATAAGCTTCAGCATGTTCAGCCGCTTTTAGCCTCTTTTCGTCTAGCAAATCGAGTTGCATTAGCCTTTTTTGTTGATATTGAGTAAGAGGGAGCTCTATGAGAGAAGCGAACTTCAAAGCAGGTTTCAACACATGTAATGGTAGAACCACTTCTGTTCCATAGACTAGCTCTGCTGGAGTGGCATTTGTTGGAGTTCTCATAGTGGTGCGATATGCCCATAGAGCGTTGTGCATCTTTTCATGTCAATCTCTTCCTGTTTCTACTGTCCGTTCCAAGATGCGGATCAGGATCTTGTTGGTAGCCTCTGCTTGTCCATTGCCTTGGGGGTAATAAGGAGCTGAAAAATGGTGCGTGATGTGGTATTTGCTGCACAACAGTCTCATCTTTTCATTCTTGAAATGAGTTCCATTGTCTGATACTATATCATGAGGGACTCCAAATCTGCAAAGAAGATTTTTGTGAATGAAGGACACTACATGACGTCCTTCCACCGTTCTAAGTGTGACGACTTCTACCCACTTGGTAAAATAATCTGTTACAGCAAGAAAATACTTATGGCCGTTAGAAGCTGCAGGGGATATCGGTCCGACTACGTCAAAGGCCCACATTGAAAACGGCCAAGGAGATGTCACAGAATGCAAGTGAGATGCTGGGGCATGAATTACTGGAGCATGCAGTTGACATTCTTTACATCTTTTGACAAATTGGTGACAATCTTTTTGCATGGTAGGCCAATAATACCCTGCTCGAATTATTTGTTTGGTGAGGGTTTGGTAACCAACATGGCCTCCACAATCTCCTCGATGTGATTCTTCGATTACTTTCTTTGCCTCATCTTCATCAAGGCACCGAGAGTATTCAGTGCTAAATCCACGTCTGTATAATACCCCTGCTAGGATAAAGTACCTTGCTGACATACGTTGTATTGCTTTTTGTTCATTTTTAGACATTTCAGTCGGGAATTCTCCGCTTTCAATATACCTTTTGATGTCATGGTACCAAGGCGTATCCCCCCTTGGATATGATGAACATGCGCCATCGTTTCAAAAGCAGGGTGTTCTAATCTTCCAATCTCAAAAGAGCGGATTGCTTCATTGGTTCGAAAAGTGATGGTTGATCCTAAGCTCGCGAGGCCATCCGCAATAGGGTTACCTTCTCTCTTTACGTGAGCCAATTGTACTTCTTCGAATTGACAGATTAAGGAGGTAGCAATTTCTCATCTTCTCATCTTCTCATGCTCCCGGTGCATTTGAGCATAGCCTCTTGTCTCTAAAAAGAGGTTGAGTGCTATCTCCTTTGGCCATGGGGAGATGAAGATGAGAAGAGAAAATGAAAACAACAACAACATTATGTTTAAGAGAAAGAAATAACATAATAATAAGAACATTAATGAAAAGAAAGAAGAAAGAAATGAGAGAGATGAAGATTACATACCTCTAATAGGAAATGACTTAAGGAAGATGAACACCTTCACTTGAAGATCCCCTTTTGAATGAAGCTCCAAAAGTGCTTGCTCTAAGTTGGAGAAAGAAATGAAAAGAGGAAGAGGGAGAGAGAGAGAGAGCTCAAGAGAAACTCTAAGTCTTCAAGTGAGAATACACTAGAGTTTCTCCCAATGACCAATCTTGCCCAAGAGGGGGGATATGGGGGTATTTATAGAGGATTTTGGAGCCAAAACCCGAAATTTGAATTTTTTTGACCTAAAAAGACTAAAATCACCCTCCAAAAAGAGATTTTTTGGCCAAAAGGAAGGGCAAATGAGTCTTGTCCACCCAAAAAAGACTAAAATCACCCTCTAAAAGAAGGTTTTTTGGTCAAAAGGAGGGGCAAATCGGTCTTGTTTACCAAAAAGACTAAAATCACCTTCTAAAAGAAGGTTTTTTTGTCAAAAGGAGGGGCAAATCGGTCTTGTTTAAAAAAAAGACTAAAATCACCCTCTAAAAGAAGGTTTTTTGGTCAAAAGGAGGGGCAAATCGGTCTTGTTTAAAAAAAGACTAAAATCACCCTCTAAAAGAAGGTTTTTTGGTCAAAAGAAGGAGCAAATCGGTCTTGTTTGAAAAAGACTAAAATCACCCTCTAAAGGAGGTTTTATGGTCAAAAGGAGGGGCAAATCGGTCTTAAATGATTGATTTGGATCTGAACTTGGGTTTTGGATCTAAAAGTAGTATTTTGGATTTAATTTGGATCTGAGAGTTCTATTTTGGATTTAATTTGGATCTGAGAGTAGTATTTTGGAAATCTTGTGCCTAAATTTGAATTTCGCACTTGGATAAAACATCATAGTCCTTTAGAAAAATTTGGGGTGATTACAGAATTCATGAATAAAGATGAACCCTGGATGTTAAAATTTCCGTCCTAAAGTTTTATGTCAACCTTTTTACCGAACCAAATGCACTTACGTTGATAATTTATACATTTTAGTCTTAGTGTTCCCCTGTGTTTAGGAGTCTGTACAGTCCTTTGTTTTGTTTTGCATTGTGCTTCCTTTGCTTATGTTGAGTCATTTGCTTATGCATGTTTACTTGTAAGGGAGTACAGTCTCACCGGTCTAAGTGTCAAGTATTGGGATTTTTTATTTTGGGTGGTCGGCATGGGAATCCTGTAAGAGGCCTCGGCTGTGCTATATAAGTAAAGTCGAGATCATTCTCCTTGCTTATCTTTCTCGTGATGTACTAATTTTCCAAGCGAATACATTGCGAGATTTCTTTATTCACAAGCATTCTTTATACACTCGTTTTCTCAAACCACCTTTGCGTCCCGTTCAGCGGTTTGAAGGCTTGCGGCAATCAGGTTCTTGCCGCGCCACACGGGCCGAAGTTATCAGCCCATGACAACTGGTATCAGAGCCAGGTTCGTCTCAATCTGGGGAAGCGTTGGATAGTCAATGTAGAACTACACGCAGACGAACGTTGATTGAAAGAGACTTCCGACGATTGTGATCGAAGAGGAAGAAGCTCTGGCGACTCAATACAATCTGCGAACTGCCAAAGGCAATGGGGTAGCCCATTCTGACGAGATTGGTACATCCCAGTGTCAGGAAGACCTGACCGAGATGGTGAACAAGCTGGCTACCGACGTAACTACTCATGAAAAAGCGTTGAGTAATGCAGCTGAGTCCTTCGGAGAAATGAAGGACGAGATGAAGGTACTGCGGGAACAAGTGGCCGACCTAGTGGCCATGAATCGGGCACTGACTGACACAGTGACCGCGTTACAGGCTGAAGTCAAGAAACTTCAGGTAAAGAACCGCACACTACAGCGACAGATCTCTGTAGGTGGAGGTGACGATCGGCCAGCGAGGGTCGACGTTCAGAGACCAGTTAAATACAACGAAACTCGGGATAGTCGAGTGATCGACAACTTTTTACTCCAAGTATAGTATTACCTGGACTTGCAAGGCGTTATGGGGGACAACCTTCAAGTCAAGACTACAACTATGTTGCTAGAGGGCGATGTTGCGGCATGGTGGAGAAAGAAAAGGCTCGACATTCAGAAGGGGATCTGCACAATAGACACTTTCGATGATTTTCAGCAAGAGTTAAGAACTTACTTCATGCCTCCGAATGCGACACGCCATGCCTATCGAATGGTTGGTGAACTGAACATACCGGATCCTTGTGAGATTACGTGAGGACCTATCAGATGCTGATGTTAGATGTGTCTGATATGCAAGAACAAGATAAATTGAACTGGTTTATTTTGGGACTTCAGTCGTGAGTACAATCTGAAGTGGAAAGAAGTAATCCAGAGACCTTGATGGATGCTTATGTGGTAGCAGAACGTTTGGTTGATACTCAGCGCAAGAGCTACACTAACACCTTCAAGCCGTTGAAGAAGTCTGACCATGGAGGAAAGAAAGAGGATCGAAGGGAACGGAAAGATGAACCATCAACTCAATGCCAAGTCGAAAGAAGAACTTTCTTTTGCAAAAACGACAACTCTCATAATAGAATGTTGAAATGTTGGTTTTGCGATGGTAATCACTTAGGGAGGCAATATCCAAAGCGTGTAAACATGGACAATCAAGCAAGCTCTTTAAGGCAATCTGCTAATGCGGCACAAGGTGAAGAAGGGGAAGGACCAAAGATGGGCACACTTCAACTTCAGAACACCATAAAAAGGGAGGAAAAAGTGAAGGTGACTCGCTACCTTCTAACGAGCTCATGTACTTGGAAATCCTGGTAAATAGAAGGCCTACCCTGGCTATGGTAGACACGGGAGCCACGCATAACTTTGTCTCAATTGAGGAGGCAATGAGACTAAGCCTAACCCTTGAGAGGGGAGAGTTACGCATGAAGGCAGTGAACTCAGAGGCCAAACCCATCCACGGAGTGGCCCGTGATGCGGTTGTAAAGATTGAGAGTTGGCCAGGAAGAGTCAACTTCTCAGTGGTCCTGATGGATGATTTTCGGATGATCCTAGGCATTGAGCTCCTCAGTACAACGAAAATGGTTCCAATGCCGCACCTACGCAGTATCAGTATCATGGACGAGAAGTCCCCTTGTATGGTTCTAGTAACATCGATAAAGAGGGATAAGGGCAAAGCCGCAATGATATCTGCCCTTCAGTTGAAGAAAGGCCTCAAGCACGGCAAAGAGACGTACTTGGTGGCAATCAGGGAAGTGACTAATGACTCCCCTGGTTTGGTCCCAGAGGCGCTTGCGCCTGTCTTAGCGGAATTCGCATGAACAATGCCTACAAAGCTCCCTAGATGGCTGCCACCTCGACATGAGGTGGATCATGCCATCGAACTCCTTCCTAGTGCCAAACCCCCAGCAATGGCACCATATCGAATGGCCCCTGCAAAATCAAAAGAACTTCGGCGACAGTTGGACGAGATGCTAGCTGGAGGTATAATCAGACCCTCCAAAGCTCCTTTTGGTGCACCAGTGTTATTCCAAGCGAAGCATGACGGCTCCAAAAGGCTATGTGTAGATTTTCGGGCGTTGAACAAGGTAACGGTGAAGAACAAGTACCCCTTACCTTTGATTGCAGATCTGTTTGATCAACTGGGCGAAGCTCAAGTGTTTTTCAAGTTAGACCTCAAATCAGGATATTGGCAAGTTCGGATTGTTGACGGCGACGAGCCAAAGACCACTTGCGTCACTCGCTACGATGCCTTTGAATTCTTGGTAATGCCGTTCGGGTTGACGAATGCCACAGCCACTTTTTCGACTCTAATGAACAAGATATTCTATATGTACTTAGATAAGTTCGTGGTAGTCTATCTTGATGACATTGTAGTGTACAACAGCTCCATGAGGGACCATGTGGAACACTTGCGGACAGTGTTCAATGTATTGGAGGAAAACGAACTCTATGTGAAGCGCGAGAAGTGCCTATTCGGCCAACCGGAAATCAGTTTTCTCGGTCACATTGTGGGAAAAGGTCAGCTGCGAATGGACATAGAAAAGGTAAGGGCAATTCAAGAATGGAAACCGCCAACCAATGTACCAGAACTACGTTCTTTTCTCGGTTTGGCAAATTACTATCGACGATTCATTGAGGGGTATTCTTTGATAACTGCGCCTCTCACTGATTTGCTAAAGAAAAACCGAACTTGGGCTTGGGAAGAGCTCGAAGAAGACGCCTTTGAGAAGTACAAGAGGGCCCTGACGCAGGAGCCTGTGCTCAGGTTGCCCAACCACGCAAGGAAATTTGAAGTCCACACGGATGCATCAGATTTTGCCATTGGCAGAGTTTTGATGCAGGAAGGTCATCCAGTCGTCTATGAGAGTCGGAAGCTGAAAGACGCGGAGCGACAGTACTCCGTGCACGAAAGGGAAATGACGGCCATTATTCATTGTCTTCGCACATGGAGGCATTACTTATTGGAGTCCCAGTTTGTGGTAAAGACTGATAATGTAGCCACAAGCTACTTCCAAACTCAAAAGAAGTTGAGTCCGAAGCAGGCTCGATGGCAGGAATTCCGTGCAGAATTCGATTTCGCCTTAGAGTACAAGGCAGGGAAGACAAACGTCGTAGCCGATGCACTGAGTCGAAAGGCGGAGTTGGCAGCTACCCAGACAGCATCATCCGAAACGCAACTCGATGGTGCTCTTCTCGGGTGGATTTGAGAAGGCATGAAGCAGGATCTAGTGGCCAAGCACTTGGTCGAAACAACGGAGGCGGAAAAGATGCGACGATTCTGGCTACAAGATGGACTTTTGATGGCAAAAGGCGGACGAGTGTTCGTGCCTAGATGGGGCAATATCCGAAGAGAGTTGCTGAAGGAGTGTCATGACTCGTTGTGGGTTGGTCATCCTGGCCAGGAGCGGACACTGGCACTGCTCGAACGTGGCTACTACTTGCCACAGATGTGCGACGACGTTGAAGCCTATGTGAAAACATGTTTGATCTGTCAGCAAGACAAGGGAACAAACCAGAAGCCTGCCGGTCTCCTGGAGCCTCTTCCTATTCCAGAACGTCCGTGGGAATGCCTCTCCATGGACTTCATCATCAGCTTGCCCAAAGTTGATGGCTTCAGCTTCATCCTTATAGTTGTGGATAGATTTTCAAAGTATGCCACCTTCATCCCAGACTCTACTGCGGAGAAGACGGCAGAGTTGTTCATAAAGCATATAGTCAAGCATTGGGGCGTGCCGAAAAGCATTGTCAGTGATCGGGACGCTCGCTTCACAGGAAAATTTTGGTGCGAAGTATTTCGTTTGTTGGGTTCGGATTTATTATTCTCAACAAGTTTTCACCCTCAAACGGACGGCCAAACTGAACGAATCAACGAATTGTTGGAACAATACCTTTGACACTATGTCAGTGCGAATCAAAAGGATTGGGTGAAATTATTGGATGTAGCTCAATTTTGCTACAATTTGTAGAAGAGCGAGTCTTCTGGACATAGTCCATTCGATAGCCACTGGACAACAGCCGTTGATGCCACATACCCTTGCAGCCCAAGAAAAGGGAAGACTCACTTTTGCCTACCAGTTTGTTCGCGATTGGCAGGAACAGATGGAAATGGCTAAGGCGTTCTTACACAAGGCCGCAAAAAAGATGAAAAAGTTTGCAGATCGGAATCGAAGGCCAATGGAATTCCGAGTGGGTGATCAAGTCCTCGTGAAGCTCTATCCTGATCGCATGGACATTTTCCATGGTCGACACAGGTCATTGATCCGCAAGTATGAGGGACCCTTCACAGTGCTGAAGAGAATCGGAAAGCTAGCCTACAAGCTAGACTTGCAGCCAGACTTTAAGGTGCATTCAGTGTTCCATGTTTGTAACCTGAAGCCCTTCTATGTCGATGAGGAAGACCCCGAGAGAAGCGTTCCAGAGCGAGACTCGATCCTGCAGTGAGCCCCGTCGACCAAGCGAGCGGCGGACCGTCAGATGGAGGAGATTTTTCGGCACAAGACAAACTATTTGGGGGAGCCGAAAAAGTACCAAGTGAAGTGGATAGGCGAACACAACCCCACCTGAGAGTATGCATTCCGCATGAAGCAGCGCTACCCGCTGGAAGTCAAGGCCTATCATGAAACTGCTGGCGCCGAGGACGGCACATGACTTGAAGGGGGAGTCTGTTCTCCTATGTCTGGGAGTTTGTACAGTCCTTTGCTTTATTTTGCATTGTGCTTCCTTTGCTTATGTTGAATCATTTGCTTATGCATGTTTACTTGTAAGGGAGTACCCTCCCACCGGTCTAAGTGTCAAGTATTGGGATTTCTTGTTTTGGGTGGTCGGCATGAGAATCCTGTAAGAGGCCTCGGCCATCCTATATAAGTAAAGTCGAGATCATTCTCCTTGCTTATCTTTCTCGTGATGTACTAATTTTTCAGGCGAATACATTGCGAGATTTCTTTATTCATAAGCATTCTTTGTACACTCGTTTTCTCAAACCACCTTTGCGCCCCATTCAACGGTTTGAAGTCTTGTGGCAATCAGGTTCTTGTCGCGCCGCACGGGCCAAAGTTGTCAGCCCCTGACACTTAGCACCTCCATTTATTTTACATTATGTATTACGTACGCCTAGTTCATGTGCTTAGATATTTCGATAGGATTTTTCACGTGGTTGGTTTGGGATCCATGCAAAACCAGACATCCGGAAAAGGTGAACAATGGGTAAAACATCGCCAGCATTGCGGAAACTGGAAATTGAAACAAATCATTAGATTCAGCTGAATCGCTCATGAATTAGGCAAAAATAAATGCTATCGTGTTCACTTTTTTAAAAAATGGGAAAACACAAAAAAATAAATAAAAATAAGGAAACTTTCAAAAACATTTCAAATTAATAGAAAATAAATAGTATATAATACACGGCATTTTTCCACCCCTGATGGATCGAATCAATTTGCCACTCACTTCGTTCACATCTTCATTTCTATATCTCTGGATATTACAGAGAGGGGGAGAGAGAAGGAGAGATAGTTGAAATGATTGATAACTTAATATTGAACTGAATATTGACCTATACAAGCAATAAAGTTAACATTTCAACTAATTATTACTGTGTATAAGCGCTAAAACGCAAGTAGTAAGAGTAGTATAATGACTCCTATGTACAGAGAAAGAAAGCCTGTATGCAGAATTCTCCATGAGCTCCAAAGCTGTTCCCTCGGTAATAATGGCATCAAAACCTTACCCACTATTATTAGGCGTAGTGTAGTGGCTCGGCCATTGATCTGTAACAGATTTGGGTGAGGTAGGCTTCAGCAATGCACCAGTTTCTTTCTCTGGTGACAATGCCACCTTGTCTGATTCACACTCACCCGACTGGATCTGCCTCAATGTTTCAGCAACTTCGTCCATTGTTGGCCTTATTTCCCTCTCTTGTACCAAACACCTGAATGCCAGCTCCGCAACAGCTCTTACAGTTCGATTTACCCACTCATCAGTCTCAAACTCAAGTGAAGAATCAACAAATTCATGCAATTCATGATTGTTGATCTTATTAACGGCCAAATTGGCAAGATTTATCTCATGCCTGTGCCGTCTGATATCAACAGCAGGCAACGAAGAGATTAGTTCTGCAAGTACTACACCAAAGCTGTAAACATCACTTTTTTCTGTTAACTGGTAGCACTTGTGATAGTCAGGATCAACATAGCCCGGTGTCCCCTGAGGAGCAGTTGAGACATGCGTCACGTCAAGTGGGAACAAGCGTGACAGGCCAAAGTCGGCCACTTTAACATGGAAATCTCTGTCAAGTAGTATGTTGTTGGTCTTAACATCCCTGTGAATGATTGGTGGTTCAAGCCCGTGCAAATGGGCTAATGCCCCTGCAGTTTCAACAGCTATGTTCAATCTCACCTTCCATGTCAGATGCCCTCCACTAGAACGCATGCCATGAATATGGTCTCCAACTGTCCCATTGTTCACATACTCATATACCAAAAGCAGCTCTCTGCTATGGCGCGAAGTGCATCCATAGAGGCAAACAAGATTTGGGTGGCTGATGCCAGAGAGGATGGCAATTTCATTCATGAATTGCTCAACGCGCTTGTAGTTGTTCTCATAAAGTTTTTTCACAGCCACTTTACGACCATCATGGAGGTTTCCAAGATAGACTGCACCAAATCCTCCATCACCAAGCTCATTTGAGGGACTGAAATTGTGGGTGGCTTCTTCCAGCTCCTTGTATGTGAAGATGGTGACACGGCCAGCACACCTTTGGTGGAAGCTTCTGCTTTCCATATCAATTGTGCTTGAGGTTTTGGAGGACGAAAAGGATCGAGTTAAGAATCCCTTGGAAGAAGGTGTTCGTTTCTTACCAAGACAGCGCCAGACGAAGAAACCTATGATTGCCAGCAGAAAACTGCTAGAAGCTGAAACCACGCCTGTGCACATAAAAAAGAAGGTTAATACTCATGGCAGAAAAAAAAAACAGAAGAATTCCGTTTTTCTGTAGCGACTTTTGCAATGCATAGGGCTTTGGAGAGACCCAGCAAATCAGACTCTTTTGTGGTGGTCCATGGATGCCAAAATGCCATGGTCATGCTACCATGTCAATGTTTTAGAGTTAGCAGATTAACTCCAAGCAGGCCTGGGCTTGTATTTGAGCCTTTGAGGGGCCATTTTGATGTAGAGTAAACAGGACACACATTGTAACAAATACATGCTGCAGGTGCTTACCTATAATTATTTTGCTCTTGCTCCTATTTCCTGGATTTGGAAAAAATAAAGTATTAAGACATTGCACAACTCATTATATAGATAATCAACTGTAACAAGTATCAAAAGTAAACATCTACAAACGATAACAAACTGCTAGGAATGGAAGCAAGCATCTCGCTGCAAACCCATTTGTCAAATGCACAACAATTCAAAGTATCGTCATGTTATTGGTGAATATTGCATATTAAAGAAACAAACAAATTTTGCAGGCCTGCAGCGTAGCAAACTAGCAATGACTGATCCCCTTCTTTATGCCCCCAAAAATCCGGAAGGCTTAGCTGTAGAATGCTCACACGTACTAAAAGAGTTTACAAAGGAAAAAAAGCATTCAATCTAAATGTATAAAATGGTCCTTTTACCAGGCATTATACACCGAATACCCCAAGATTTTTCGAGATGCAAAACTCATGGGTGATGGTTCATGAAGGTAAAGATGGTCTCAACAACGTCATGCAGGATTTGTCATCAACATGTGAAACATTAAGAAACCTCAAACCAAGCAGGGTCCAAAGAGCAGTGTTAAATTTTCTCTACAGAGTAGGTCAAGTAAATTAACAAAAATAGAGGACATGTGCCAGGAGAAGATATCATGCACAAGTGAACACCTGGTACTCTCTCTCTCTCTAGAGCAGTTATGTAGAACGAAGTTAATTTTTTTTTAGACTTTCTCAGGGCTGGGAAAACAGCTTTCTAGGACAGGCTGGGTTGACCATGAAAGCACTTACATATGATCCTGTTCCATTACGGTGACAATGCTAATCTATACGAATACACCTACAAATGGGCAGAACCACCTAATAATCAGTCAGTACAGGTATCCTTCCAAATAGAAAGCAAAATTTTATTGTGCCCCACTGGTGTAATGTGTGTGATCAAGGTGGAAGCTATGATGGTAACAGAACTCGAGAAGCAGAAGTATATCAGGCTACCAGCTGATTTTGAAGGTGATCCGTCAGAACAATTTTTTTGGTGCACTAATCCATCTTTGCAGTAACAAGCAGGGGCATCATCCTCTCCAAATACACACTGGCCCCCACTGGTATTACACTTGAGGCAATCAAACCTCCAGCGAAGAAAAAATCCACCACTCAATATGGCAGAAAGGTTTGCAGACACGGACTCCTCAACACCAGCAGGGATTTCATACATAGGACAATTGATGCGATGGACATCAAGAGGCAGCTTTATCTGTTCCTGTGGACTGTAATAATAATACAGCAAAGAGCCATCAGCACAGTCTTTTCTCTTCCATGAGGACGGAGGTCGCAGAAGCCAATCATTAGCAGCATTGCACTTGAAGAAGGTAAGGTTGACACCAGAGAGCCGGAAACCACTAGTAAGGAGTCTTCCAGAGAAGGTGAAGTTTTGAGGTGATGAGCAAAGTTTTGTCTCATACGAATCAGGGTAGCGAACTTCCATGCTACGATCAAGGTATGTAATTCTTTTAACAATGAAATCGCTGTCGAATAGACGAATCTTAGTGACGTTCCCGTTGCATGATATGAGGTTGACACAGCAAGAAGAATTGAGAGAACTGAAGGGGAAGAGAATTGGAGTTGAGTTGCTGCAGTTGAAAGGAGAACTACAGAAATTCGTACTGCTGAGATTGGACACGACTGTAGCAGCCAGGAAAAGATTAATCACAAGAGCAGGGAAAAGAAAGAAACGAAAGACGCGCAAAGACATGGCTTGTCTCCTCCGGTAGCCACGAGAAGAAAGATTGAAAGATTTAAGAAGAGTCTCTTCACATCATTACTCGGCAGGTATGACCAAAGAAACGAGACGGCAGGGGAAGTCGGTCAATTCTGTCGTTGAACGTTCGTGGGGGCCCTTGGAGGAAGGAGGGCCATTTGAGTCACGGCGACTTGAGAGGGAGGGACATTTCGAATTATGTGTAACAAATACAGGAAACGGTGTTCGAAGACGCAGAAGATTTGTCGGGGGGCCAATTTGATACAATCTTTTGTCCTGTCATGCACCTTTTCAAAGTGGGAAGCCTTCCCTTTTCACATTGTTGGAGAACCATGTGACCGGTGTTACTCAATTTTATAAAATCTCAATTTTCTAAAATATTTGTGGACGCACATAAACCCCACTTTGAATTTGTAATATTGACATAAAAATTTTCATGAAAATTATTTGAGACAATTAATGATTTCTACTTTTTCTCTAATCACATCCGTTGTCAGAAACCTAGAAAAAAAGAAAGAAAAAGATTAGAAGCTTGACCCGCAATGGCCCCACTCAGAAAAAGATTAGAAGCTTGACCCGCAATGGCCCCACTCACCTATCAAGACTAAACGAGTTCAGACCCGAATATTGCATTGTCTTGGCCGAAAGGTTGAAATGGGGAGTGGTAGATTCCCCTGTGACTTCACCTTAGAAAACTTATGGATTAACCACCAGTAGTCTCGGCTTCCTCTTCTTTTCTTTCTCTCCTTTTTTGCGTACCAAAAGGGAAAATTGACTAAACCTTTTGGGTTCATACGAACACGAGCCTTGAAGAAGACTCAAGCACAGGCTCCTGCTATTTAATAGAAACAATCCTCGCCTCATCAACATCACTCCACTTCCAAAACCACAGCAACACAGACGCACCGTCTCTACTACAGACCCCAGGGGTTCGTGCTAATGGGTCGCCTCGGACCATACTTAGATAGTAAGCCGCATATTTACGATTTTGTTGATAGGCACCTCAATTTTTCTGACTGTCAAAAAGAGGCTTCACGTCCAACTATGTTTGCATTTCGAACACATAGAAGATTGGTTTCAGAAAGCTCAATTTTTCCTTTTCACCTGTACATAAAAGAATCGTTTTCTTCCCTCCACCAGCATCCTCAACTAGAGTTAAAATAATTTTTTTTTAAGCAACAACGAAGATAGAACTTTGGCCTAAAATCGTAAGGAAAAGTAAAACCGGCAACAAAAACGAAGGGCAAACGTGAAATTACAATCGGACACCTGTGGGTTCTACAGAATATTTAATATCTAAGTATGTTGATGCTACATATAAGAAATCCTACCTAACACTAGTACTAACTAATTATATAAATGTTAACCTAACCAGTGTTGGCTCCTCACCAGCTTCATACACTATTCTGCCTGCTTCATGCACTATTCTGCCTTGTATTTATTTATTTATTTACTTATTTATCAAAAGCTGCAATATTAGTTAATTTAACCTCATTTATAAATGATCACTCTACCTTCATTAAT
The DNA here is from genome assembly GCF_008831285.2 of Nymphaea colorata. Lineage (NCBI taxonomy): Eukaryota > Viridiplantae > Streptophyta > Magnoliopsida > Nymphaeales > Nymphaeaceae > Nymphaea > Nymphaea colorata. The sequence goes on along the minus strand of NC_045148.1, from coordinate 15,222,813 downwards.
ATATTTTGTGTATTCACTTGCATCTGTGCAATATTATTCCTGAAGTTTTAAAGAACTTCACTAAACAGTATTCACATCAAATGCTTTGCACGCAACATTTCCTCACACAGACCAAGAAACCACACACAAGCCTGCGTGTGCAAAGAACCTTTGAAGAGCAGACCACTTGAAATATCAGATCACCAAGAGGCCCATCCACAGCTTGTGTTACAATTTTATGGATGACTACCACTTTACCTTCCAGATTCAGCCCAACTCGAAGCAGGTAACCCTTAAATAAAAAGTCAAGTAGTACTGTAGTAGATACAAACAGCAGTGTATTTTATTATTAGCAATACCAAACCCCAAGGTAATCAAATCAAGAACCCCATGACTGAGATAAGATGTGCATCGGGAGATGATCACTTTAAACTACTAAGTTTGAAACCATAAGGTGCTCAAAACAGACTCACGTAAGGTGAGGACTGAGGGCGAAGAGAGCTTTAAATGAAAGGCTTCTAATAGCTCCACTGATCTAGTGAAGTTCAATTGTCTTGTAAACCCTGCCAAGTGGATAGGACATCACGAATTTAAAACCCGTCTGGCATGTATTCTACGAAATCGACAAATTTATAGATTTCTTTCTAGTCTCTGGCTATAGAAATGCCAACTTTTGAAGAGCAGGTGGCGGCATGGCGCCCGTTGGAGAAGCTGAAACAAGGAGTAAGGAAAAAGTTAAAGCAGTGAGGTAGGTTGTGGCTGTCAACTCACGTAGTAAGTGATGGTCCTTACGATCGTCAATTTCTTGGCAGGGCAAAGCTATAAATGCACAACCTTTGGGTCTGAGTGGTAAAACACCACAAATTTTAATACTGCTCTCAAGTCTGGGTTCCCTTCAGAGTCGTCCAAGATCAAAGATAAAACACATACAAAACTTTCAAGTGCAAATATGTAATTTTCCTTAATCCACATGACTGCGTTGACATACTTGGACACTAAGAACAAGGAAGAATTTACATCTACAGAAAATCTAGAAGCTGAGCATATCAAGGATAGAGGTTGGCATCTCCTCATAACTTATCCATGAATTTGTTCAACTAGTTGGTATAGATCAAGAAATGGTCAAGCTGGAAACAAGAGATAAGCGTGGACAAGTCAATGAAACCTTCATGATGGGGCAATAATATATTGCTAAAGAGAGCATAATTTTCATACATAATAAATAAGTAGTTGGGGACGTAGGTGAGAAACTATTTTCTAAAAAAATGACATGAGCTAGCGACCTAGTCCTAGCGGCGATGAGTTTGGTGACTCACCCTCAATAATCGCACAGCTACAAGAGACTGCGTTATTCACCACCGAGCCGGTGGGCCGAGCAGAAACTTCCACACCTTCCTTTACCCACCTTCTAATCAGTCGCTTGTGACTTGTGAGCGTCGATGTGGAGGGGGGTGCGGGGCCCATGCTATAGTTGGATATCCAACGTGGGCCGTCGATCGCAGTCACCCATGGTGAGTTCAATCTCATGTAAGCGGGACCTCCGCATTACGTTGCCCATGAAGGTAGGTTCGACGACTAAGCCGGCTCGTGATGAGTGCGAGATTCAGCCACAAAATGTAAAGTTGATTACGCTTCTGTCTTCTAGAACTGCGACGACGAGGAACGCCTTACCTTTTATCGGAAAAGCTTCTGATGGGAATTGGCCACACCGGGCATTGGATTCAAAAACCACCCTCATACTTCGAATTAAGTAACTTGATGTATCACCCAAAGCGCACAGAAACATGTATCAAGAAGAAATGTTTCTTTTTTTTTTTTTTTTGTAAAAATGAGTGCAAACATGAGGTTAAGCCACAACACGAGGTGGCCGATACTCGCGGGAGATGGGCCGCACTCAAGAGTTTGATGAAACAATGCATGTTGTCTCACGTTTTCCAAAGAAAATTTTCCCTAGCCAGAGGGAGAGAGAGAGAGAGAGACTCACCAGAGAGAGACTCAGGCGATGAGGACGGGGATGGGGCATCGGGCTGGTTGCAATTGACAGAATGTGCATCCTGTCTGCAGAAGCAAAGGAAGTGGTCGCCGGTGGTGTTGTATCCACAGCGCCCACCTGAGGCGGTGCAGCCGAGGCAGTCGCCCATACTATTGACCGTCCAAACCACGTCGAACCCCTCGGTCAAGGACGTCCACATGGTCCGGGCGTCGCGAGAAGAAGATGATATCAAGACGGGGAAGCTCAGCGTCGTTCGGCAGCTGGTCCACGAAGCTAAGGTGAAAGAGTCGTCAGAGAAGGCGTAGGAGTAGGAGGTAGCGCCAGGGTCAGAACACCCAGAGACTAGGTTAGAAGTGAAATTGTAGCTCGAGGTATCACCGCCGATATAATTGGGCACTCCACTATCAATAGGCTTGGTAGAGCATCTGAAGAAGAAGATCCCCATTGTATAATTCGTAGCGAAGCTGAGAATGGATTCACCATTGGAATTGGTGATATCGGAAACAGTGATATTCTTGGAGGGAAGCGGGCACTGGTTGTTGACAACTGGCAGGCTGCGGTCGATGGCCAGCTTGATGGTCTGAGTCGTGTAGTTGATGCTCTTGACAATTAACTTGAGACCCGTGGGCGTAATCAGGGAGAGAAGGGCATCGGCCTTGTCCCCTTGGCAGGTGAGTTTCAGACCAGGGACACTACAACTTGTCCCGGGTGTGGAGGCGGAAAGGGAGAAGGGATAGTGGACGGCGATGCCATTGCAGGACGCCGGGGCGCAGTCCCCGTATTCTGGGATGTCTGCTGCTGTAAAGGATGGGTTGAAGCAGAACAACAAGAAGGAGCAGAAGAAGAAAGCCCTCATCTGACTAGAGAGAAATGGCTCAATATCTCGACCACGAGACATCTCTCACCCAGAGAGAGGGAGAGATTACAGGGAAGGACGAAGCATGAAAGGAGTTGGAGGAGAAAGATGGCAACCGCAGCAAAGCAAATAGACAGAAAAGGAAAACACAAAAAAAGAAACTGAGAAGGTCGGCAGGCGAAGTTTACGGGCATACATGTATCTCTGCTGCCTTGTCAATAGCCCCAATAAAGGACGAAAAGAAGGTCATTGACTACGACTTTTACTAAAATACCCACGCCGCCAACAAAACGGCAGATCACCTAAAATGCAGGTCAGGCAGGAAAGAAAATGAGAGGAGCCATGGTGGGCAAATGGACATGATGAACTGGTTGAACTTGTCGCCCTGAGACAAAAAGGACCACCTAAACATCACCAGCTGGCAACCTAATCCAGAATCTCAACCAAGCCGGACCCAGACAAAGATGTGACATTTAAACGATTGCCAACTTCGGATATCGGACAAAAGAATCCCTGATCCAGTTACCCTAAGAAACGAGAGGAAAGCATAGCGATGGACCATGCGTACCCAGACCAGGAATTGGAGTTCACTCACTTGCTCGACCCAGGCCCGAGACAGCCTTGCTCTCCGCGAATGGGAACGAACCAAAAATTTGTCCAAGGCAGAAAGCTCGAAGGCCATTTCTGTAAATGAAAGCGGAAGCACGCGGTTCCGTGAAGTAGTTGGTAGGGCCATCGCCGCCGCGGTGTTTGACTCTCTCCCCGCTTGGGGCCCAAGGAACGCGCCCGCCTCGACGGGGTTTAAACCAAAACTGTTGGGGCACAATCGGCAACAAGAGAAATCTAATTCCAAGCTTCCTCCTCTTGATCAGGGGATCGATGTCCAGAAACGGTCTCAAAAATGAAGAAAAGGACGATTTTGCCCCGACACATCGTCAACGAGGGAACCAGTTCAAGCCAAGCTGAGAGGCTGGAACGTGGGGAGAGATGAGAAACCAGACAGGAGGAGAGATCTTGTCGTGGGGGCCGGCCGGTGTTCTCTGTCCCTGTAGGCGCAGCCGATTCGGCGGGATTTCCCCACGTCCGGACAGTAGCGCATTACTGCGCTACTGCGGAGTGTCCAACTTGAGTAGATTTCTCTCAACGAGACAGACCAGCTAAGCTAAGTGGGCTACAATCAGATTACGTTTACAGAGAAGCAGTCCAAGAATCGAACAGCTGTCGGCAAAACAGAAAAGAGGAACATGACTTGGCTGGTCAAGGTGGCTTTACCACCAGTGACCATGAAAGAAGGATCAAACCAGAGTGATGCTAATATACTTCCATAATGGAGAGAGAGAGAGAGGTTCACATTCAGGTGTGTCATTTGGAGATGATTACCAGGACAGCAATTTAGTCTGGTAGAAAAGGAGAGCAGAAAGAAAGCAAGCGAGAACGGAAAATGCAAATGCATCAAGAACTTCGAAAAAAAATCCCAACCTATCTAGAAGAGATAGAAGCGCTTGAAGTGCTAACCTAATATCCGGTATTTTCACTCGGAAGATATTAGACCCATGTGCAACCAAAAACTAAAGTTGCTGCTAGGTTACAATCTAAAGTCGTTCTCATAACATGTCAATTTCTCCGTGTAAGCAAGTTATTCATTTGTCCACCTGATTTTGTATATCCAAGGCATGAGGATCTGGACATCCAAGCATAAGGTATCGAACCAATGAGCAGATGCTACGATTCATTCAGAAAAACTGCCAGAAAATGGTAGCAGATGGCTGAAATCATGCCTTGCCTATCTAGTTTAAGGTTTTTTCATATGTAATATTCCATCTCACGATACTTTAATCCCAGATTGTTAGGTGCAGACTGCTGACTCTTCGGTATGTGACGCAACCACCTCAACCATCACAGTTTCTTGGCAATTAACAGGTATTGGTAGATCTGTTAGGATAGTAAAGCTGATTCAGATCCGTTGGCAGGATGCCACTAAAGAAGAATTGATTTCTAACTGTTCTGTGATCCTGCACATAAATCTTTTCTCTCCCTCTCTCTCTGTGCTGACTTTTCAGTGTGTGATGCAACCACCTTCAAATTCATGGTTTCTTGGGGTACTGCAACTGATTCAGAACCTTCGGCAGGTTGTCACTGAAGAAGAATTGATTTTTAACTACCCTATGTTCTTTGACATGAGCCATTTCTCTCCCTCTCCCACCCATGATTGAAGCAACAGTCGATGAGATGACACGTTAGGTGCTTGAAAAGAACCATGACAGCCATATGAACAGAACAGATGTCTCTGGTACCAAACTCGTGAACACAGCACTAACAACAAAGTCTCCCGTTTCAAAACAAAGAGTTATTAACCTGTACAGCACAGTACTAAACTTGGGCACCAAAGTTAAATAAATCAATGCAGATTGAAAACATGGATAGGAAAGGGTCGAAATTTCTCGCGTTCCAACTGCAACCGGAAAATGGCTTGCACGTGGCTTAACTTTTCTCAAGCATACTCATGGTTTGTCAGATAAAATGCATCAGAGAAGCACTGCATCCCTGAAGCTTGTCAACCACTAGTTTTGGGCTATGTTTGATAAGATTAACGGCCAAACAAAACCAGGAGATTGTGAAAGCGTTCATAATATGATAGATTTTGGAGGTTAAGGTACACAGGAAGGTTTGGCACCTAGGTGGCAAATCTTTTAGGATCTAATAGAAACCCCTATGACCTCTGCAAACAGATCCTCATGCGCCTGTAAAACATTCCCCCGCACCCCACCTCCCTTTCCAACCCCCACACCCCCCCCCCCCCAAAAAAAAAAAACAACCCCAAACAAAACAAATTCCCAACCCCAAACAAAACAAATTCCCCATCCAGTTAAAGTCACAGTGTATGATGCATAATTTTCTTATGGCTCGTATGTTTCCAAACTTCACAATAATTAGGTAGAAACTAAAGATTTCACATTCAAATAAACACCTAAACTAGATAGCAGTTCCATGTTACATGTGTGGAACAGGGAAGTCAATAATTAATAAACCAGCTAGAAGTAATAGGCAATTGGCATGTATAACATTAGCAATGAGTCGAAATTAGAATCAAAAGCACTAACGTCATTCATGTTGATGAAAAGGTCGGCATGTAGGAAAATTATCCCTCGCTAAAATAGCTCATAACATTCCCCTTATGTTTAACTTCTTTCATATATGTCTCCTCGACATTTTCCGAAGAAAACCAGTTTTTCAACGGTTCACGTGTTCTCGAAAATGAGATCTTTAAAACTTGTCCACGACATCCCAAATGCTTCCCGTGTCACAGGACGACCCTACCGCGATATTTCAATTTGATTAAAGGTATCATTTTCAGAATATCGTGTATATTGAAGATGTAATGTCTAATATTCACATACAGGAAAGCTACTCTGTCATTCCAGTGCTGAAATTCGTGACCCCATTGTGTTTGGCGTCGAAACAAAGAACGGAAAAAAGAAGGGAGGCCATGGGGGATAGGAATGAAATTCCGAATTCGCAGGGAATTGGCGTCCCACCAACATCCCCAATTCCAACCTCCAGACAAGAGAAAAGACCAATCAAACACGCGTCGAGTTTCAAAGGAACTATCGATTCTCGCCAACAAGGCGCGGGGGTGAAAGGAAAGCAAACAAATGAAGGAAACAAGAGGAAAAGATAAATGACGAAGAAGATCAGAAAGAAATAAACGCTTACGGTCTTTGCAGTTTTTATCGTGTAGCCCATCGTTGCAGAAGCAAACGAACTGCCCTGTGGTCGTCTTGCGCCCACAGCAACCTTGGGTTGCTTCACAGCCGGAGCAGAGCGCCGCCTGGCTCCAGTCCAGCATGAATCCACTCTTGACGGTCATCGGGAAACCGCCGTTGTCCGGGATACTAACAACGCCCGCGAAGGGAACCAGCACGGACCTGTTGCAGACCGGCAACCACTGGGCACTCACTGAGGCCTTATCTGGAGGAAGGACGTAGGACCTGTAATATTGGTTACTCAAGCAATTAATCATAGGAAGGGTGTACTCCGACGACGTTGGCGGGGGGTAGCCGTTGGAGGAAGGGGACTGGTTTTTGGTGCAATTGATGAGGAAAAAATAGTGCGTGTTAACCGGATCCCATTTGAGGGTGGAGTTGGGATCGAGGGAAACGTTGTGGCCAGGCGCCGGACAGAGGTTAAAACCGATCTCCGTGTCGACCAGGGACAGCTTCTTGGAGTTGTAGTCGATGCTCTTCACCAGGTAGACATCGCTCGGGAGGGTGAGGATGGGGTTGCCAGTGCTGCAGTTGATGCCGAATCCTTCGTATCCGCAGATCGATTGGGAAGAGGAGGGTGCCGTCGACTCGAGGTAGAAAGGGTACTTCACGATGAGGCTGCCGCATCTTGTCTGCGGGCAGTAGTCGGACAAATTTTTGGCCGATATGGCGGCGATGAAGAAGAAGAAGAAGAAGGGAAGCAACAAGAAGAGGAGAAGGTGGCGGTGGTGGAGAGGCATGGTCGACGACAATCGCTTTTCCCTTGTGAGAGAAAGGCGTCTGTTGGAGTTGGAGGACGTCAATAAATGGAGGATTTGGGAAGGAGAGGCGATGCTTTAGGTGGGGGGAAAAGGCAAGAGACAGGGCTGGATTGGTGTGCGCGCGCGCGAGAGAGAGAGGAGCGTTGAACCGGCCGATGACTTCAATTCTTCAAGCAGCGTTCGTTCGGAAGCTTCCCTCGCCCTTTCAACCCAACTTGCCGCCCTTCTTTGGCGTTAAAATACCGTGCGGCCGTTCAAATTGGGTCGGAAGCAATTGGTCAAAAAGGTGTTTTTTCTTTTTTGGTTCACTTCGATGCAAATCGGATTCCTTTCAGAATAGAGAAAAAATATAAAGAAATGGGAACGAAATACACGACAGTCGGAATAAGGGATGGGAAGTCTTAATTCCAAGCACAGAGTCGATGAACAAAGTTGCACCTTTTAGCCATGGTAAGACGCAATAAGACCCTGAGAGGAGAGAAAGGTTCATACGAACTAGTTTAATGGGTTTGAGATTTGAATATCGCCCTTATTTTTTAGTATATTATTTTTTTTTAAGATTTAAATGATGACAAGTATGACAAAAGAATGTACTGTAAGTATATGAAAGCACTAAAATAAATTATAACATTAAAATAATAAAAATGTGGCGTTAAGGTAAGTAAGGCGATTTTTCTTAATAAAGACTTAAGAGCACACGCTATCCCACCCTGCCACAAATGAAAAGGTAGTAGAAAGAGAGCACGATCGGACAAATGAGTTGAGAAAAAAAAAAAAAAAAGTGTCACATCCTCACCCTCGAATCTATCCGTCTCCCAAATCCGCTACTTTTTCCCGACCCCATCTGCATTATTTCCTGTCGGAACTGGAAGCCGCCGAAATCGGCAGCTGGCTTCCACCGGAGAAAGTTTAATAACAGCTATGTTTTCTTGCACTTCTTTCTTTCCGATCCCCTTCCCGTTTGCTATTTATTTGGTTGACAAAATATTTAAAACGGCTATGTGTACCATCGTTATTGTAAGCAATCTTACCTCTCAGTGCATCATTTAACGATCAAGTAATAAATAAAGGACTCGCCATTGATCTGCTTTGCTAATCTGCCACTACTGTATGTTATGTATTTGTATTTGTATTTTGTTATTAGATGAATGGAGAAATAGCTGCAAGCTTGCAGCGAAATGTTAAAATATTATTCGTGTGACCAAACACAGCTGAACATATTACTTATCAGCAATTTGCGAAGTCTACAGAATCTAAATTTTTGCAGCAGAAGCAACATTCTTTAATTCATCGCTGGTACAAGGCAGGAATTCCTTGCTGCCCTGGAACTGATCAATTAAATTAATTTACATCGATGGCTTTGGTTTGATTGAACTTGCCTCGATCAAGTTCCATTTAGTTTTAGTTTGACATTGGTTGTTGGTTGATCTAGTTTGAATGATTTCAAGCCGGAGCTTGATTGGTGTACGCTCAACCGCCATTGTTCCCGGCCAGGTTCGATCAAGAAGCTCCATTTCCTTAACGCTCTGAACCCAGGGAGCGTTTGGATGACACTTTCGTCTAACCCAGTTTCGAGAAAGCTTGGTTTTATGAAAACTAAATTTTTCACTGAGTGTTAAAAACCTTGTTTTTTGGTCTGAGCGACGCGCCTGAAGTTAGTTTCCGAATAAATCTATGGGGAGCAGGTTTTTGCTCTCTTTCACAAAACCAGTTTTTGTGAAAGCTAGGTTTTCCTCAAACCCATTTTTTATGACAGTCAAATACTCTAAAATTAGGGTTTTAAAGTGTCATCCAAACACCTCCTTACATTGTTTTCTGGATACCGTGGGTTTGAGAATTTACCCTTTAAAAGTCAAATTTCTAGTGTATTTTCGAATTTCTAGTGTATTTTCGAGATTCTGGACTATACGAATGTGATCCACATGGTTTAAAACATGAAAATTTGTAATAAGTTTTTTACTGCATGTACTGCAAATTAATTGATTTTATTAGTTCTGAAGCGTGATATTTAACAATCTAAACAAAGTTATATATATATATATATATATATATATATATATATATATATATATATATATATATATATATATATATAGAGAGAGAGAGAGAGAGAGAGAGAAATTTTGCAACTTCATTGCACCCAATCCAATCCCAGCATTTCGTCCATTTCCAATTCTGCAGCTAGTGATGATTTGATTGTTGACTCCTAGCCGGAGCCTTCGATGGTTTAACCCTTAAGGGATACTGCTTGATATCTGCAAGAAAGATTTCTTTGTGTACCACTGTAGTTGCATGAATCCATAAAAACTAACAACAATCCTTTTTTTTTTCCTTTTGTCTTAACTTTAAAACTGTTGCAGATCAAGTAAAATCATTTTGAATAATTCTCAACGAGAGATGAACAAATCTCACCTAAGAAAACAGTTATTTAGGCCATCAATGGGGACCAAGTTCACATCTCTCTCTCTCTCTCAGTGGACTAGGAATTTCAAATTTGAATCAGCCACTGAATCATAGCTCCATTGCGGAAACTGGCCCCCGTCAGCAATAATAATTCCATTGTAAAGCAAAGCCTGAACTTTCTTCTTCAAAGGGAATCCAGTAGACTTCTCGAGTTTTATCTTCAAGGGCCGCGTCCGACTGACGCAAGTGCATATCTCACACAATCACATTGTGGGCTAAGTCGCCATCAGTTCTCAGACGTATCTGCTGCTCCGCTGCAGTATCTTGCAACTGTGTGTGTCCTCCATTAAACCACCATGATTCCGCGTCTTCCAGCTTTCACACAGCCTGCAGTAGTAGCTGATATAGGAACACCGACTTGGTCAATTTAGAAACTCGAGGTCAAGACAATCCGCCATCTCATGATTCCAGGTTCATCGTCTATAACCATTCGTCCCCATTATTTAATTCCCACCTTACTCTCATCAGCCGTTGACTTGAATAAAATAATGTTAGTGTATGGAACTTGATTGGACACTCATATGCAATACCGCAGATCCTTATGTTGAGAGGAGGGCCGCAGTTTGTCTAAGTCTTTTTCTTTGAGAGTGTATGTGAGTAAATAGTGAAAGATCTGTGAGATCGTGGACGTAGGAAATTATTGTTTCGAACCACATAAATCTTTGTCTTCTTTCTTGTTGTTTTTAACCCCCTTTCGAAAATGAGAGAAAAGAATTTATATTGTTCCTAGCAAATAATGCCTCAAATGTGATCTAATTCCCCACAACCACCACCCTGGGAGAAAAAGAGACGGAGTAGCTGGTGAAGATAGCCAATAAAATAATCGGTCAAGTTCAGGTGTCGTAAGGATATCATCTCAAGCGTTCGGTTGCTATGCCAATATTATATGTGCTTCAAAGCAATTAATGCCAGTTAGAAAATGTTTAAGTTGAAGATTGGCGACTCTTAACTCTGTTGCGTACGGAAACTGGAGAAATATGGCATCCAGACGTGTGCATTTTACAGTAATTTTTTTTATAGGGTGTGTTTGATAGCCAAGAACTGAGATTCGAACCTGATTTAAGATCTCTTTTATCTTTAACCCATAGTGAATTTGACTTTGAAAAAAATGATTTGAGATACTCAGTTTATGGTCAAAACATTAAATTTAGGAGTCATTTGATAGCCTCTGATTTTAGTTCCTTAGGATTCAAGAACCATGGATTTAAGATCGAACTCTTCTCCTCCGATCTTTAAATCCTACTTTTTTTTTTCAATGCAAAGAAGTAAAATAAAGATTTTAAGTATGAATCTTAGATCTGATTTAAGATCCTTTGTTTGATGGACCAAAGAATTTTTTAACATATTAGTGAAAGCATGTCATGTCAATGCCACATCGGATCCATGGATGTCAAATATGAGGTAATCATAAACACCTGCTTAAGGTCAGATGGATGGGAGTCCAACATTAAATCTGTGGATCTGAGATTTTTAATGATCATAAATTATTTGGGATCTCAAATCCAAGACTATCAAACGCACCCATAAAGAAGGAGGTAGACATTGGACCAGATGGCATGAGATCAAGGCAAGTGAAGATGATAATCATGCTCAAGGATGGTGGTTGACATAAAAGGCCACCGAAAGCTATGTCAAGATAAGAGAAGAGATGAAGATGGAAACCAAAAACCATGTTACCCAAGCTATGAACATGGAAAGTAGTTGTCATTGAAGTATCAAAACAGCATTATATAATAAAACGTAACAACATAGATGAAGTTTCTGCTTGCTGCAAACCAGCAAAAGCATTTAAAATTCAATTGGTGGGACAATATTGCTTATTCTTTACACTAATTTGGGTATGAATAGATTCTTTTTCAATTTATGACACTTGAAACTCTAGATAGAAGTCGACATAATAGTTAATTGCCAAATTCCAAGGTTGGTGTCACCCTCTTGTAGCGAATAAGCTGATGACAACGTTGCAATATGTTGATGGCGACTTTTATGTGATATGAAAGCTGCACCATCCTAGTGAGAACAAGGGCCTCGACCCCCTTGACTTCAGGGTCCAAGGCTATGTTGGTGCTTGAATTAGGACCCTTTGCACATCAACTAGTGTTTCACTTCCACCCTTCCTCTCTAGCTCCCTACTGGGCTATTGGTTAGGGATGTCAAAGGAATGAGATATAATTTAAACCATATTTGTTTTTATCGATATTCATATATTCAGATTTGAATATATTTTTTGCATTTAAATCTGAATTTAAATCCAAAATTTGAATCAAATATGGCCGATTTTCAAAATGTAAGAGCACCGGATATTAAGACATTTAGTGAAAACTAAATTCAATCTATTTTTCAATCTAATATTAATTTTTTTTTCATATCCAATTTTTTCGGTACGTGCCATGGGATCCAAATCTGGCGACATCCCTTGGGGGACCAACAAATTTCTCGGCAACAAGCAGGAGGGTCCTAGCAGTAGCACGCTTCCTGGGGGGAAGGCACATCCAATCCCGACAGAGACCGGGGAACCTGAAGCCATAGCCCCGGTCTCCATGGATGCATCCTCATCAGAAGATGCGGCAGCATTACCAAGTGTTAAATTATGTCGTGCCAGCATTTTGAAATATTTCAATTCAGCTCTATTAATTTGATATGCAGTCTTACCAACAATTGATTCGCCTCGGTTTATCTCACAAACTGTGTCGTTGCCCAAGTGAAAAGATGCAGAAGGAGGTATCGGGATGTATCATTATGCTGTTACACCGCAAAAGCAGGTATCTCGATTATGGTTTTAACAATTCTCCATCGCCTGACGCCGGAAAAGATTCTGATTGCAATGATCAGGACAGCAACGAAATCCATGTGTAATACATGAAATCCTAACAATTCCAAGCAAAAAATTATCAGGAAATCGGTTTCAAACTTATTTCTGTGGAGGCCGACTAGAAGTGCCATGTCATGATGTTTAAATGTTTTCATGAGATCGATTTCCCATCTTTGACTAATTTCTATAATCATTTTTATTTTATTTTTTCTGTTTTATTTTTTTTCCCATTCATTACTATAAATAAAAGTTTCATTTTCAAGTAGGGAGGTCGATAGATCATATTGGGATTGGATATCCAAACTGCTTTTTCTGAGTTAAACATCGAACCAGTAAGGAAATCGGATATGATCCAATTTTAGGAAATAACATCCAATCATATTCAACTTTGATTTTAATTAAACGTTCAAACGGTTGGGCAACGAGCAGATGTATGTTCGCTAACCATTTGCATATATTTTATTAATAAAAATATTATTACTAATGAATTAATAAATTAGTTTAATATTTGTGCAGACGTGGCCTACATGTCCCTTCTTATCACTCCTCGTATCTTCTTATTACTAACGCATAACCCCTCCCCTTAAACTCGTATATGTCTTTATTTTTAGAGAAAGAAAGCTGCGAACTAGGAGGTGGCAATGACATATTTGACATGTTCTCACGTTGTAGTAGAGAGGTGTTTTGCTAAATTTATTGAATAAAAATTTCTACACTTTCTTCAAATACAACTCGATTTCGCCACTTCTAAATATGGTAACAAGCGAAACAAATGAAAGTAGACCAAAGAATCATATTGTTAACCAAAAAGTGATGTCTAGAGATATTATTCTTCTGTCAAAACTCCAAAGTAGTTGTATTAAACTTCAACAATTTAGTCTTATAAAGATAGCCAGCCCATATAACTTGAGAAGAATTGCAATATTAGATGATATGCAGAGTATTTTTTTTGCAATAGTCAAAATATTTCGCTCTACACAAGCAAACCTAATAAGAAGACGATTATGAAATAATAACCAAATAAAGAAAAAACATTTAGTTTCCATAACTTGAGGGAGAATATTTAGTTTCCACAGTAAACAATTTGGAAGCAGCAAAAACAAAGAAGTGGCAGTTGCCACCAGTTAAGCTTGCCAAAAATTCCTATCTTGCTCATGTTATTGAAGTTGCACAAATGAAAGTTCAACCATGATGGTTTTAAAATATATATTTTTAAAATTTTTTATTAAAAAAATAAGTCATGGCCCCTGCCTCCGCCCTTGGCATAATAATGTATAACTTGCTTCAAGAGACAATTATTTTCCAAATATCTACCTTTTTTGCTAATTCCTGCTTCATTTTCTTCACAATCATCCACACTGCTCCGCGTTGTCACTAGTTCACAATCATCTGCGAAGCCAGCCCACACCAGCCTTACAAATTTTATGCTTTTTCATGGCGCCGGTCTGCACTGTGACCCGCAACAATCAATGCCTCATAGCACCGGCACCGCCTTCGGCATTTCTATCTAACGATCCCTCCCGCTGCTTTCATTGAATTGTATCTCTTGGACTTCGACGTGTTCTAAGACGATGATTCTGGGAAAGAAATCGAAAGAAGGTTTGATGACGATCTTCTCTAAAAATTTTGATGAGCGTGCAAGGAAAAGAATTTCAATTGGAATTTGACAGTTTTTCTGAAAGTTTTCTGGACCGTGTTCGGGCAATTTTGAAATTTTATGAAGTACTACCATTCTCTGAAAATTTCTGAAACTTGCGGGCCTATGTAAAATTATTTACGAGGGAGTGTCGTTCTGGAGCTTTGATTTTGCTTTCGTTTCTCTCTTCCCTCGTGCCTTCGAGGGTTCACTGTTCCCAACCGGGTTCCAACCTGCTCCGGCGACCCGCGACTCGTCGGCGCAAATCTTGAGGACGGCGGTGTCTCTGGAGCTTCAGTGGAGAAAACCCAAAAAGCGCAAGATAAGGTGGTTGTCTGGTTTTCTTTCTTGTGATTTTGGGTGTTGTGGTTTTTCCGACATTGGGTTTGCGTTGGGCTTTCTTGCGATCTTCTGAGCTCGGATAAACCCTGTTGCCGCTGCTGTCTTTCCGGGCTCTCCGTCTTTTGCACGTTTTTATTTACTTTCTATCTGTTTCGTATACGTGTATTTGCTTTGTGGGATATTGAGGCGAATCTTGTGAATCGCCGTGATGAAGGATAAAGTGAAGCTCGATAAAAAAGGGTATCGCAAATATTTTTGTTTCAATTTCTTTAGAGGTTGTAAATCACTTTGCTTGGTATAGTTTGTGAACAGTAGTATTTATTTGAAAACTATGAACAATAAAGAGAATATCATAGCTTGTTGCTTTCCAGATGAAATGGCGCCCACTTCTTTGTTAGTGTTTCATGTCAATGGCTCAATGCCCTCATGACCAATACTTCTTATGACTATGTGTTACGCCCGTAGCTTTTAGAAAAGTTTGTAAAGGATGGGTCGATTTTATAAAACTGTGAGGAAGAGGGCTTTTGAGCCCTACCGCATCAATCTCTCCCTTTTAAGTTCGTGAGGACCGTGGGGGAGTAAAAGAGAACGTGAAAGAGAGTGCGAGGGAGAGAACAACGGATAGAGAAAGAGTGAAAGAGGGAATGCGAGAGAGAGAGAGAGAGAGAGAGAGAGAGATGGAGAGGTGGAAAGAGGAAATGAGGGAGAAGGGAAGAGACGCGAAGGAAGGGAGCTGACGAGAGAGAGATTGAGAAGAGGGGAAACTCCGGCAGGGAGGTAAGGTTCAGCCCAAATTTTTAGTTTTCCGCTTCACCTCTGATTTTCATCCTAGATTGGTGTTTGGATGACTATTTTGTCGATTTATGGTGAAGAATCTTAGCTTTAAGTAGTCCTAGTGTGAGTTTTTTTGTAGCAATGGCAGTTCTTGATCCAAAAGAGGGTTAAATGAGACGTACAACTTGGGATTTTGAAAGTTTTCTCTTGAATTCGAGTTTGGATTTATTTGGAAGAGGTTAGAACGGGGTATGAGTAAGGAAGTATGTTGTAAAGTTATTTAGAGATTTTGCATAAGTAGTCTATGCTTAACTGATTAGTTTATGCACAGTAGAGCTGTGTTATAAGAAAGCGTTGATGTTGCAAGCTAGAACATAGACATGTTTAAATGTGCTAAATCGTGTATACTATAGCTAATGTCTTGTCGAAAATAAGATGTTTATGAACGAGACTGTTGACAACAATTCAGCTTGTTAGTAATTTGCTCAGATCATTTTTTGCCTATTATGACTATGCCTAGATTAAGAAAGGGTATCTGGAGCTTTTATATGAGCAGCTTATGCTTTTTGTAATCTTGTGCATGATTGATATACTCTTAGATAGAACTGATGTTGCAAGATAGATCCTAGTTATGTTTAATATGCCAAATTATATTATACAACAGTTATCTCTTGTTGAGGCTGAAAGCATTGATGGTTCAGATAGATTACAATAATTCAGTTCAACACTGAGTTTCTATACTAGCATTGACGACAAGAAGAAAGATCTATATGAATTAATAATAAAAATTTCAAGCAAGTCTCAATCGTGACTGGTCGCGAGGGCTGCCTAAGGGCGATGGCCAAATACGAATAACCCATAAAGGTGGAGCCCGCAAGGGGTGATGAGGATCCTCTAAGCATTCCCTGATTAGTTAATTTGTTGCCAACTCTGGAAATCCATAAAAGAAAAGAATCCTTAGAAGATTGATTACAGAATGGTCGTTAGTCGCAAGATTCCACGAGGGAGCGAGCCTTTCAAGAGTGAAATCTCATTGTGAAGAGTGAGTCTTCCTTTGAATTGAGGTGATAGAGCGAACATTGGGAGAAATATGTGCAAGAAATGCAGATTTACAAGAAAGAAGCTCAAGAATAAGCTGAAATCAACTATAGTTGTATAAAAAAGAAAGTAATAAAAGAAAAAAAAAATCAACAAGAAACAAAGAGGAACAAAGTTTAGTCTAACATAGAAGTTAAAGAAATCGAATTGTGATGGTTTTGTTTAGTCTGCTCTTATTTATGTTTGATTATATGCAAATCTTGATTGAATTATGTGAATTAAGCTGTTGATCTACTCATTGAGTCATTAGGACTCATTATTTAAGTACTTCCCCTTTCAGTTGAACGAGATAGAACTCTTGAGCCAGGCGGCTAAGTAACAGGTAATTGGTTGAGCCATCCAAGTTGCCATTGTTGATAGTACAATGTAGATTTGTCTTTTGTTAATTATGTATTTGCATGGCATGTAGAAAAGCGCGGATGTATTCTCTATGTATTTTTGGTCAAAAAATGAGAAAATAGGCATTGCATTTGAGCTTTCAGTTCACGTTGCAACTTTAAAATTGAATTTTGTCTTAATGACTGTTAAATTTTGAATTCTGTGTGGTAATTACGTCTTTCTCCTCATTCCATAGGGCAGGGGTGACACTATTTCTTAGACACTGTTTGTTTTCGTTAAAAAAAAGATTGACATTTGCCCCTTTACCCGTCTAGTGACCCTCCCTTTCCCCTTTCCCTGTCTTTCAACCCCCATTTACCTGCCTTTGTCTCTCTCTCTCTGCGTCTTTCTATAGAGGGCCACCAGCCAACAATAGCTGGCCAGGTCAACATGACATTTTTTTACAATTTGGTACCCACTATCAGTCGCATGTGAATATGTGCAGTCATTTATGAGCATCTTTGCATGTTCCATTGAATATTAGTGAACATCCTAAATCAAGGTGCTGCAGGTACCCTCTCCTCAAGTTTTCTCAAGCTGTTAGCAATGGCTAAAAGCCTAAAACAATGTAAATGAACAGATATCTACCTTTTTGTGGAAAATCTTCCACCTCCATTATGGTTAAACACAAATCAGTCAAATAACGACCTCCTATTTCAACATTTAGGTACAAATTTTCTTGCTGTTGGTTTAGATCTAGGCTTTAGAAACACGAATCTTGGATGCTCTCATAATCTTATAATGACTTAAAATTAATTGTTGATTCCTTCTTTTGGCCTTTTTGCCCAAAACGTACTTGGAAGTAAAGCACATGTGCTTCAATACCTTTTCTCTTCAGTGTCTAGAGCTTCCTTGACCTTATCTATTTTCAAAGGGAGACCCAACAGACTACAACCACAACTGACTATAATGCCTTCTCGAATGGCATTCCTTGTCTTTTCTCTTTTTGTGCTCTTATGTAATTCATGTTCTGGAGTGCCTTTCGTAGTTGGTCACACATTTATACATCATTTTCATCTTTTTTCTGCTTCTTATCACAGGGCTTGCACATTGGGTGTCTCTGGTATTTAAGTTGGCATTTAATACATGGCTTCTTTCTAAAGAGATAGTTGATTTAAAGAGGGACAAGAGTGTGTAAATTGATCAGATGTAACACTGTCTGGGCTGAGAGTGTAAAGAAAACTGAACAAGTGACCATTCTTCACCAGAGACCTTCCAGCACATTAAGGGATGCCAGCCATGGCTGCTGCAGAGGTACAGAAGACACTAGTTGAAGCCCTTACTGCACTCTACCGTAGCCCTGATTCCAGTGTTCGCAACCAAGCTAATCATTGGCTGCAGGAGTTCCAACATAGCGTACTTGCGTGGGAGGTAGACTTTCTGCTCCATCTCTCTGTTTGCGCTTGTGTCATTTTTTGGCGGATTTCAGTTTCTAAAAATATTTTTTTCTAAATGGAGAACAGTAGACAAGATGGCTGTGATTGAGGATGAACACCATTGGGAACATAGGTAGCCCCTTGGCCCCCTTCGGGTTTGGGTGGGGGGGGGGGGGGGGAGGGGAGGGGGGCGCAGGGGTGGTTCCCAGGGGCATGCTGGCGCTTGATGGGCCTTTCAGACTGCTACTGTATATTGGTGCTAGGCCCATCAAGCACTTCTGATGGTGGCTCCATGTTGGATAGAATGTATGGAGCCTTTTGAGCAACCCTGTGGGAAGCAAAAATGCTGTTAAATTTTTTTCTCCTCCCTTTGGAAATTCCTTTGTTATTAACTATATGCACAGATTAAGCTTTTCTGAAAGTTACTTTTTTGAAAATAACTAATTTGGCTGAAGAAAAGCATAATTTGTTTAATTGTGGTTCCAATTTCAGGTCTCTGATAGTTTACTTCATGATGCAAATAGCAATCTAGAAACTCTCCTTTTCTGTTCTCAGACTTTGAAAACAAAGGTAAATGAGTGCCTCAAGGAAAAGAGTTCGTGCTTTATTTTGTTCTTGTCTTTATTTTTTGAACCTATATTAAGCTTCAGTGTAATCATTGTTGTTTGTTCTTTAAGGCAAAAAAATCTTTTCCATGTTGGCAGATCCAACGTGACTTTGAGGAGCTCCCTGCTGCTGCATTTTGTCCTTTACGAGACTCCTTATATGTACGTACTACAATCAAAGTGGTTACTACATGCTTGGAAGGACATAATTGCCACTGTTCATGTCAATTTACTTGCCTGGAGAGTAAAATGTATCAAATGCATGGTTCTTTAAAGTTTGACAATATGGTTCCTTATTTGCTTTATTTTTTGCATCATGGCTTGTCTCTTGGTTCTCTCTTAATTTGACAGACAATAGCGTTTGATTTTCAAACTAAGGATGTAACCGTAAACAACTGCCTTTAACATGTGTCTGTGTCTGTATCTTGACATGGTCACATTTATGTCTAACAATCAAATTTGTCTTCGTCCAGTCTGGTTTATGCCATGTGGGACCCCAATAATGGTGAAAAGATCAAAGAGAACGTGCTGCTTTAGGACATTTTTTACTTTACTTTTCTCAGGTGCTCCTTATAAAATGTGGAAAGGTCCTTACTTGAGTGGTTGCATTTCCTCCTGTGTGCATGTGACAGGAAAATTGGATCCCCTTCCCATCCTGTCATGCATATTTGTATAAGAATATTTGTTAAAGGCTTTTGTTGGCAGGCTGCTTTTAAGAGATCAGGTTGAAATGTTTCTATTGCAGAAAGCCGAAAACTAGCAGTGGTAGTATTCTGAAATAGTTTTTAGGTAGAAAGTAAGAAAATGAAAGGCATGTTTTTTTCTTTAACCGTGTGTTAGGGAACACATAAAGAATCTAAAGTTGATAAATGACAGTTAGACCACAAGCATGGTTATTGGACTGTTAATTGACAACTGGGCTTGGAAGATCATACTAGTCCAGGCAAAAGTGTGCATTCCATCATGTGTATAGTCCTGCTGACGTCCTATGGATCCACATTGGTAGGAGATATTTGGGTATCATCTTATGATATTCTTACCCTATCATTCAGGATCTTATCTGATTGAGCCAAATGGAGGCCATGTTGTTCAGTCCAAGAACAGAGGACTGTGGTAGCTCCAGGATTATGATGACCCTGCTGTGAGTTTACCACAACTGATAGCTACCAGGATGGAAGGTACATGTAAAATACAGCGAAAGATCCCAGACACAGGTTACATGATGTAACTCATATATAATAAGGTCCCTAGACTTTTGAGGAAATTTTACCTTTCCCTCCTGGGTGAACTGATTCTTGTAATTTATTCTTAAAACTGTCTGTTGCCAATGGTGGATTTTTGTTCTCACTGGCCCTCAGCCGCATGGGTACATCTGACCGTTGCAAAGGAGAAGAAATAACGACGATTATTCTCGACAGGGTCTGTCTAAACTCTAAACTGAGCTATTCCAGATATTGGCTGCAAGTTTGTGTTCACTACCAGATGCCTTTGATCTGCCATCGTCTAGCCATGGATTACGAAAATGAACAAGTGCTTTCCACTAGGATTGAGTCTATTGCACTCCCATGTGGACTTTGTCTGGGATATGTTTTGTTCTTAGAGGAGAAAAATTTGCCTTCATTTCACATACATGTTACTGGATGAGACTGAATAGATGAGGCATCCATGTGTTCGGTGCTGTCCTTAAAGATGCCTATGTTTCCATCCATATTCCAATATGCAGTTTTACCTAGATGAGGGTTAGTGGTTGCCCTACCTTAGGTTTTAAAACCAAGAAAAGCAATTTATCCTTTTGAGCAGGAAAAACCGTTGCCACTTTTTCAATCGTATGCATCCTTTTTGAAATATGACCTTGCTTTGAGATTTTTTTGGGATGTTTGTCACTCTCATGTCAATAAGAGTTATTCGTTGAGCTTTTTACAATCTGAACTTGACATTGATACAGAGGAGACTGAAGGGCATTCTAGAAATAGGCAGACAAGTTGTAAACCCTGTCATCAGGTCTTCATGATGGAACATCTGAAAACAATACTTAACTGAATTTCATAAACTAAAGTGCTGATCATGTTTGAGTAATTGAGTAGCTTTGGCATGAAATCAACTAGTCTGTGAAAGATTCTCTTTGTTTGTAAAAGAAACAGAATGGGCTTTAAGAAAAACGTCAATCGATGTACATGGTAATTGCTGTAGTACATGTGGTGCGTAGCAATATACTAAAGGCAAGAGACAGCATTACCACAGTCACAACTCACAAGGTATGCATGATGTGTACATACTACAATAGCCATCTATTTCTTGCATATTTTGAAAATTCTGCAATTTCTTGTGTCCAAAATGGGACCCTGAAATCGAAATGCTGTAATGCTTTCAATACATCCGTAGTTATGATAATGAAGCATAATTTTTAATTAGATACCTTTTTAAGCACAGAAAGGGCAGAACTCATGAGATAGAAAAAATAAAGTATCTAAAGTTCCAAAGTTAAGTGATTTGGATTATACCATTAATAAATATTATGTTGTTATTTTTTCCTACAATTTACAGCCAAAATTTTGGGTATGTACCTGCAAGTGGTGATGAAAATTAGTTTGCTATTAATGTCAATGACAGATTAGTAGCTAGTTAATAATCTTCTTCAAGATTTAGGCAGTTGAGACTTTTTGAAGTTTTCAATTCTTCGTTGTAAAGTTTTCCCTGGTATGTTCACATCCTAGCCGAAACAGATAAATCAATGGGATGCTTACGTATATTCTCATCCTTATTCTCCATCTTTTGTCCTGCTGCTCGTGGTGGAATAGTTTTTTTTTTTTCATTATGCTCTATCTTTTCTTCCCCTAATCTGAAATGAAACCATTTTCGAAAATTGCCTTACGTGTGGTATCACCAAAACTTGTTCTGGTGGCTATTGAACACATATAGAAGAAACACAATATGGAGGTATGCTCTCAAAGGTGACTCTTCAACTACAATGCCTCTTTCCAATGCCTTACATTCACTGTAATGATTATATTTACATGCAGAAGAAATAGGACTACACCAGATAAGATGAAGAGAAAAGGCAGTGTCAAATTGACATTCCAGTGAGGACCTTGTTGTGAGCAATTATGCCATGCTTCTCAAGCCACTCACAAGTGCTTGTTTAAGGTTGTACAAGGGTTTCTCCCCTCAAGGCACAGAATACAAAGACTGAGCCTTTATATCCATGACAGTTCCTAATGTAAATTCGAATGATCCACAAATTGTTCTTGAGATATGTTTATTACCAGCCTAGCCTCATATAACTCTAATAGTAATGAATGTGTACATTATAGGTAATAATCTGGGTTCTGGGTTCGATATATCTTGGTTATTGTGAGTTCCACATAAGTGCCCACGTCTTGGGAGATTTACTAAATCTTCCTCAACTTTGATCACATTCAATCGATATTGTCGCTGCCATGATGCTGGATCAGTCTTCTATATCCTAAAACAGACCAGGAAAGATTTGTCTGATTAGATGAACACTAATGTACTTCTTGATATGGCTTCTTGCTGACAGGGTATTAGATTGTTGTTGGCATAGTAGAGCTGCTGTTGCTGGAATCGGACTATTTTACCACCTGTCTCAATTATTTTTGAAAGCGACTGCATCTGAGTTCTATAACATGATAATCTTATCAATAGTCTAGCATATGAATGTATAGTTTTGTTTAGTTTGTCTTTACTGATTTCTGATGCTTATGCAGGCTTTACTTAAGCATCTCTCAAGTGGCCCTTCAAAAGTACGAACACAGGTAAATTCTTGTAGCAGTTTCTTCTATGCAATAAACAGGAACTGACCTATTTGAACTAGTAATACTGTAATATAGTGCAACTGTATTTTCCTCGACAGATTTGTATTGCATTAGCATCTTTGGCAGTTCATGTTCCGATGGAAGACTGGGGTGGTGGTGGAATTCTTAACTGGTTAAAACAGGAGATGAATTCCAGTCCAGATTACATGCCTAGTTTCTTGGAGTTACTTGCTATTTTACCACAGGTATGACTCACTGAACTATGCAGAATCCAACGATAAGCTCACTCTCGTTTTTTATTGTTTTTTTTTCTCATTAAAATCTATATCACATGATTACAGCTGTGGTTTCAACAATCATGTGTTTTATGAATGTATAAGTAGGTAGAAGCTTATATAAATCTAAAAGATGCCTATACATTAGCATTTATTGAAGTGTGTGGTAATCGAATTAGAATGTGAAGTATATTATCAAGCAATACAAATAGCTGCACTGATTGGTGAACTCATACTTGAGTAGACTTGTGCACAGTATTCTATTTGCCCCATTCAGGTTACATGAAACTGTAGGTGATCTGGTCAGCCTTCCTAATGCTGGATGTAGGTCTAAATATGAGACAGATCCTGTGGATTACTAAGAATGACATTCCAAGCTCAATTTCATCGTACCAGATTGTGGTCTACCTTCAGCATGCAGTCATGGTTACAAGAATATGGAGAAATATGTGCTACTGACCGATGTCATCTATTGAAAGTAATTGTTTGTGAGGTTTATAGATGCACTCTATGTTACACAGTTGTGGCGTGTGGCTGCGAGTCCAGGTCTGATAATTTTCAAAAATTTTAGGTGGGGGTGTGGCGAGGGGTGTGTGTTTGTGTGTGTGTGTGTGTCTCTCTCTCTCTCTCTCTATATATATATATATATATATATATAGGAAAACTGAACCGTGATGCCAGCTTCCCCATGACATTTGGGAACATCAAACCTAGGCCATCCATCAAAATTGATGGACGGCTTGTTAGAAATATTTTTTTGAATTTTCCTTTTTTTTTCCCCATCGTGCACAACAGTGGAGGAAGTGGGGAGGGGGAGGGTTCCTCCTCCCCCTTTCGTCCATCGTGAGGGACAAAAAAGGGGGGATTCATCTCGCCTGTCGCTTGACGGCGGTGCTGGTGCGGTTGGCTGGCTTCCCCCAGTGTTGCCCAGAGGGGGGAGAGAGAGAGAGAGAGAGAGAGAGAGAGAGAGAGAGAGAGAGAGTGGGCTGTCCGATTTTAGATTGGACGGCCCACATTCGATGTCCCTGGATGTCTATGTTGTCACGGCGCCTAGCGCCTATGCAGGCCTAGGCAAGAAAGATAGGCAAGAAAGATGACCATTATTTTATTTTATTTTTTTAGTTCTGTTAATATGTCAAGTTATTTTGATTAACCATTATTAATATTTGAAATATGGAGAGTACTAATATAACAAGCATAATCAACTTAAACAATCAAAATTTAATTGTTTTCAACTTTTCTTCATTGAATATGCAAAATCAGTAGACGAAGTTTAACATTACTCATTAAATGTAATCTAATACAAGAAAAAAAAAACTAGATCTAATCTCTAGTAGAAGGAATGTAAATCCACAAGAAGACTGTAATCCATTTGTACTAAAGAGAGACATAACCATCCGAATGTATAACAGACCAAGTGACTAATACTATATACATATAACAACATAATCAACGTAACAATACATAAGAATACGTAATCAATACGACATAAAGTACATAGCGATATATACTCAATTGAGAAACTTTAATTGAAAGGGAATGTGACTTTTCATTTTCCCATGGACTAGCCGTGTTGGAGCCTAAGCCAGCCTAGGCGCCAACATATATAAATGTGACTATAATAGTCACTAAAGAAGAATATGATAGAAAAAGGCACTAAGGCCACTTGAAATATATCAATCTTATTGAATGAATGTCAAATGGCTGTGTAAAACAGCATACTTTGTACAAGAGGCAGCCCAAGAATATATATAACCAATTAGAGTGAAGGAGAGAAGGAAGAGAGGGTTGTTCTAGCCGTTGGAGGTTCCAACGGCTCATAAAGGAGCCGTTGGAACTCCCAACGGCTAGAACAAAGGGGAAACAAAAAGAAAAAGAAAAGGAAAAATAAAAGAAAAGAAAAAGAAAAGAAAAGAAAAGAAAAAGAAAAGGAAAATAAAAGAAAAGAAAAGAAAAATAAAAGAAATAATAAAATACATAAAAATGAAAATAAAATGTAAAAAATGTAAAACCTAATCTAGCTATGATATCAACAAGATATCTTATTTCCTAACAACATATACCCCGTCGCCTAAGTCAACATATACCCGTCGCCTAAGTGGTGGACTTAGGCGACGGGTGTGGACTCACGCTTAGTCCAAGCCTAGGCGAGGCTTAGGCGAGGCCTTAACAACATAGCTGTATGTACCAATGTTATCCGTATCGTACGATACGGACGCGTATTGTACGATACGGACGCGTATCGTACGATACGTATCGTCTGTATCAACAAAAACGATACGACACGCCTACAATACACGATACGGAGGTGTATCGTAGACGTATCGCCCGTATCGTACGATACGGTCGATACACCCCCGTATCGTACGATACGGGGGAAAAATGGCAAAAGGGTCCGATGGCCCCTTTTTTTCATTTTATTTCAAAAGATATGCTCCTCTCTCTCTCTCTTCTTGTTTCTAAACATTGCAAGAGACGTGGGAGGAAGAGATTTTCCTCATTTGCTTTAAGTTTTGCCCGTGAGATAGCTTTCTTTCTCGTAGAGGGCACAGTGGAAAGCTTGGAGAAAGAGGGCTTTTTGGATCATGAAAGATGATAACTATGTCTATATGTTTTGACTTCTGAACTTATGAATTGTGATGTAATCGAATACTCTTCGGCTGCTTAGTATGTTATTTTGATTTTTGAATGTCTGATTTCTTATTTTGGAATGTGTTGTTCATATTCATACTTCATAGTTCATACTTCATATACATGAATGATAAATGTTCCTTTAAATACATTTTTCTTGATTTTTTCTTGTTTTTTCGAATTTATTTAAAATTTTTCTGATTTTTTTCTATTTTTTTATAATTTTTTAATATTTTTTACAAATTAAAAATTAATTTTACGATACGTTACGATACGGCGTATAGGTCGGCCCGACCGATACGCGATACGATACGCCAGTGATAACATTGGTATGTACAATTAAAAGTTAGAATCAGGATTCAAGGACTACACACACACATACACAGACACATATATGTAATGTATATAATCTGTTAAAGAGATAAGATTTGTTTGTGCAACTTTCTTCTTTGACTTCCACTATTGTAAAAAAAGTTTTATATGAAGGCCATTTTAGTCCATGATCTTAAAGGGTATTAGCCCTTTTTAAAAAAGTTGAAATGAGTGTGTCATCCTTTTAGAAGGATGACACTGTCTGTGTCATCTATCCTTTATGATGTTCATGAAGGACAACCTATGTAGTCCTTTTAAGCGGATGATGGTGGAGGTTGTCTTTTATGGAAAGACAGAGAGAGTGTGTCCTCATCTTTCTTTTAGGGGCCGTTTGATGGCCTGTAAATATATTTCTGGAAATATATTTCCGGAAATATAGGAAATGGAAAAATGGAATGGGAAAAAGTTTTCCGATTCCAATTTTGGTGTGTGTGTGATGATTTGGAAATATGTTTCCAGAAATATATTTCTATGTTTGATGAAAAAGAAATATATTTCTAGATTTTCATAAAATTAATTCTTGGTTTGATAATAAGGAAATATTTTTTTAGATTTAGAAGAGAGGAACATGAAACCACGTACACAAGGAAGAGGAACCAAGTTCAACATGATCTAACAAGAAAAACTATACAAGCACGCTGATTAAGAAATATACATGAAAGCTGTTTCCGCTAAGAAATATATAGAGCACGCTGATTAAGAAATATACAAGAAAAACCAAGTTCAACATGATATAATGCATAAGATCATTCAACATTACCCATGAAAGCTATTTCCGCTAAGACAAGTTGCAAAATCGATTCACAGCAACAAGCCTAAAAATTTTATCAACACTAATCCAACAACCAATCATTATCATTAACAACTTTATCAACACTAATCTGACCATCAATTCCACTGTTTATAGGCAGCCAGAAAGCAAGCACATAACCCAAAACAGGGCAAAGAAAAGGAAAAGTGGAGAGAAACAAACCTGCTCCGGAGACGTTGGGGGGAACATATCATTCACTAGCGTATGCAAAGAACAATATGACCTTGAATCAACGCAATTATCAATGGCCACTTCACCCTGCTCAAATTCAACATGAGAAGATCATTTAGAATTAAACAAAAATAGAAACATATTAGCAGCTGGCAAATCAGGGATCTAACCTTGGGATTTATAATAAATATTTTTCCTTTTGGTATACCAATCTTCCTGTAGCTGAGCTCATCAGTGTCTCTGTTCCCAAATCCAGCATAAAATGGGTTGTAGTCAGAAGGAAATAGAGCTCTTATTTCCTGCCAAAAAAGTGAAGCAAAATGGATTACCACACAGAAAATCTGAAAATAGTTAGATCGTACACAATCAGGAAATTGTGTGAGTTTTACAGGAAATCTTAAGACAGTTCCCAAACAAGACACAACCACAATCTTAAAGAAACAATCAAGGAACTAAGCTTGCAATCGTGGAACCCAACAATCAGGGAAGTTATCTGGATGTCATACAGGAATGCATTTGTCGCCTTGCAGAAAATGGGCTCTGTGCCCTTCCTGAGCAAATGGCTTGGTGAAGTTCCATAAGTACTCATCAAACTAAAACCTCAAGAGAAGGTGCATCTCTGATCTGACATTAGTTGGCAAGGCCTCCATCAGAAAAGAAATCACTGAATATGCCCCTGAATGGAGTGCAGATCCGGTAGCCCAGTGTTGTAGCACTCTGAGATCCTCTGCCTTCAAGCCGACCCAGATTGCTCAATCTAACATTAGACCTAGCCTATGTGGCATGTGGCAGGCACGAAATGCCACTAAACCTAAAAAACATTATACTCAGCTTGAACATGACTGGATCCTCAAATAATGATCAACAAATGATAGTAAAACGGACCAAATTATGTATTTAAACAGAAATGAAGCACAAAATTAAGAGTAGGCTAGTCCTGGATGACTGAACATCGGATTTTTTATGCAATGACCCTAAATCCAGCTTCTACAATTCTACAAAATAAGCATACAGTGCCAGACTTGTAGGCTAGTCCTTTTACTGCTGTAGAGCAGATAATGTTAAGAGATGAGACAGTTCTTCGTCCATGCTTGTGAATAAACATGACATCAGTTTCCTGTAACCCACCGTTCACTGTAATTGCCTGGACATCCAAAACTTTGGTTGAAGCAAAAAGGGGGAAATAAAACAAAAGGTATAATCTCTGCACTAAAACAAAGTACAACTATCCTTTCTTTGTTTAGTTTGAAAAAGATCCTCAGATTGAGTGAGAACAATGGTTAAGAAAGCAACTTCTTTGTTTTAAAGCATTAGAAAGCAACCCCCTTTTTCTTCTCCATACCAAAATCTGACGACCCTCAAGGTTCATCCACTGAACATCAAACCGATCTAAGAACCAAATGGAAACATCACTGGTCATATGAAAAACAGAAATGAAACAGCAGCTAATTTGGTCATTCATTAGAAATCTGGGCTGGCCAGAGAGTGAGAGCGCAGCCTGCATTTGCCGGAGAGGGAGAAAGGGGCACCCGAGACAGAGTTCCCCTCCCGTTTGCTGCTGCCTCTGACTGCCGCGCTATGTGTCCATGTCATTCACACGCAGTAGAAAAGGGCGACAGAAGTGAGAGTGAGAGGGAGAGGGGAACAAGAGAGAGAATGAGAGAGAGAGAGAGACACTACCATGCGAGAAAGAGAGGAACGGGAGGCTCGCGGCTGCACTACTCGGGTGGAGTGGAGGGAGCGGCTGTGAGACGACGCGGCTGTGGGACGACGAGAAAGAAGAGGGGCTGCGGCACAGGAAGGAAGACGCGAAAAGGGAGCGCTCGCGTTCAACGGTCAAAAATTTATTTCCGGAAAAAATTTTCCGTCTCTTCAGGTGGAAAATTTTTTCCGGAAAAAATTTTCGGGAATCAAGCTCAACGGTCGAATAAATATTTCTCCGTTTGATTAAGTGGAAAAAATTTAAATTTTTGAATTTTATTTCTCGATGAACAGTGTATTTCCTGTTCATCAAACGCCCCCTTACGGAATTGTGAGAGAAAGAGGGGAAAACATTTATTTTAGGGAGGACTGTGGCGGAGGGTTTCAGAATGTTGGGGCTGTGATTGCTGCTCCTATCCTCAGTTGTGCATTACCATCAGTGCCCACATTGTGCCATTGCTGCTCACATCGCTGGTCGCCGGAAGCAGAGAGACGATTAAGACACCAGTGATGAAGTTGAAGCAATTCTTTTTTCCCTTTCTTTGAAGTGGCAGTATAGTTGCTATGGACAGAATCTATTGGGTGTTGTCAGCGACTCAGCTGCACCCTACTTGGACAGAGGGCAGATATCCTTGTGTAGCAGTAATCACATTGCATCGACGCGTCTGTGGTACCTGTTTTGGCGCGTCTGTGTGACATAGAATGCACTTTATGTGTTTAATTTATCTGGAAAATCAACATTTGAAATTGATTCCTTTCAAGGTAATTTTTTTTATCACAAACTTTAGATATTAGAGTTGTTGACTTTCAAACCTCTTGGTAAGCCATAAGCCCGCTTCTGCATCAATAATCACCATGAAGTGTCTGTTTCTCACTAAAAGAACTATGTTGGTCATGTTTCGTGGGATTTTTTCTGTGCGGCATTCAACACAATGTTGGAAAATAGTGGGATCCTGGCTACTGGTTCATAGAGTACCACTAGTAGGGCTTATATTTCCCGTGGAGATGTAAGCATGTGATATGAAATGATACTATTGACAAGGAAAAGCTCTTAACTGTTTCAGCAGGATGGAAGTGCATCCAATGAGAGTTTGGTTCAGTTCCATAGGGTGTGTTGGCTATCTGACCTTTCTTTTCTGCAACTTGAGCCATGTCATTTTTGTGTGACCAGGAAGCTTTTAGCTACAAGGTTGCAGCTCGCCCAGAGAGACGACGCCAATTTCAAAATGAGCTTGTGATGTCCATTGGTGTTGCCCTTGATCTTTTGACATATTGTCTGAATGCTACCAAGTTTCAGGAGCAGGTATATGATCCTCGAAACTTTGTTTTGGCAGAAAAAAATGTATAGAATGGCATTTTGTTTGTTATACTGCCATTCTTAGATATTTGTGTTTGCTTGAATGTGTTTCTATGTCTTCTTCTGCTCTTTAACTTCTGCCAATTTGTTTGTGCATGCACACATGTCTGTGTGGGGTTGTGTGTGTATGTTTGGTGCCTATATAAAGTACCAACGACGTCATGTTTTTTCAGCATACTTTTGCTCTTGTCAATATACTGAATATTGAGCTTGCTTTGACTTTCCCATGCTTAGGAAAGCGGCATGTGCCTTGTCATCACTGTTTCTTCAAAGTTGCTGGCATTCTGCTTATGGATATTGAATTGGCACTATACTATAGTCTATTAATATATAAGTAGTAGCTGCCTTCGAAAAATTTGGATGTATAGGATCTCTCTTTTTTTCATTAGTTTATTGACTTTATTTTAATATGCATCATAGTTTCTTCTTGTGGTTTAGATGTTTATTTCTGAAGACTATTAATGTTTACATGTTTGGATGGCAGGTCCTAGAAGCATTTGCTTCTTGGTTAAGATTGAACCATGGGTAGGTTCTCTGGACTCAAATTCTTCCTCCTGCTTGATTTCTTTGTCTCTCTAAATATTTGTCATGCTTGCGTATTTGTTTGTACTATCAAAGTTGGTAACTTGTTTCTAGTGACTGATATGTCTGCTATGGTTTATCCTTTTCATGCCTGTAGGTTTTTCATTAGTTTCTATTTTTCCTCCCTGCTGCATTTGACTTTACTACATGCAAGACTTCACTACTCATCACTATTGTCACACCTCCGTCCTTATGCATTTTGTTCAAAACTTTTTTGTGTATTCATGTTTTAATGCATCCTTAATTTGACTTTTCTGGCATGTATCGCTTGTGTTTGCATGTATGTTGTCTTAAATTTCAAATCACACAGCATTTTTGTCATACAAATTTCTTGGGAACCACTTTGGAATTGGTTTCTGTTCAAGTGGTGCAAAACTGAGCTAGAGGCATTTTGTTTTTCTATCAGAATCTCAGCCGCTACTCTTGCTTCACACCCGCTTGTTGTTGCTGCTTTATCTAGTCTGAGGTTCAACTCCTTGCCTGATGCTGCTGTAAATGGTACGCTCTATCATCTCATGATTTGTGGACAGTACATGTGCATTACTGTTACAATTTTATGGATTACTCATTTACATGTTCCTTATTGCAGTAATTTGTGAACTGATACGCTACACAGTATCTGAGAGTCCTGGTGGTCTGTCTGCTCAAATGCCTTTGATTCAAGTACTTGTGCCTCATGTAATGGGTTTGAGAGACCAATTTAAAGATCCATCTAAGGTATTTAGTTGGAAAAGCTATTTCGATATTTCTTCTGTTTTTGTTAGTACGGATTCCAAATTAAAATGTGATGCCGCCTTCTGTCCTTGGGACTTTATTTCACGTTTGTGTAACAGTTCTCTCATTGACTAGATGGAGTTGTTCCCTTTGATGGCTCCATGGCTTTTCTAATTTTCTGACTGAAATGGTTATGTTTGTGAAGGTTCTCGATTGTGATGAAGCAAACCTAGAAGTTGCCATGATTATTTTTTACATAGGCACTTTTCACACACTTTAATAGCTGTAAGATGAATAACACCTTGATTTATGTATAAAAGCATAATTTCAATTTTAACGGAAGGAAGAATGCCAAACGGTCGATTGATTTGTTTATGTGATTGTCTATTTAGGATTTTATGGGCCTATGGCACTTTTCAAAGAAAATGCTGCACTGATTGGAAGGTCTTTCTTGTACACCAGGGACAAAAATTGGACAGATAGGTGGATATATTATTGTCATCACTCATCACTAATAATATCATAATATGGGCCCTTTCTTGTCTTCAATTATGTCTCAAACCCCAGGTGAGTTGCTTATTGTATCTCCTCCAAGGGTGTAGGTATATGAGCCTTATTAGTGAGAAAATAGTATTTTGCCTCTCCATTCTCTAAGAGCAAGCTAATTGTGAAAAAATAAAGTTCCTGTAAGGGCATGTTGGTTAGCTCCAATATGTAGAACAAAAATAAATATTAGAATTAAAAAAATCTCATTTTTAGGTCTTTTGTTTTCGGAAACCTAGAAGCACAGGCTTCTCTATCTGTCTTCTCATTTCTTCTCTCCACCCCACCCAAAAAAAAAAAAAAAAAAAGAAGAAGGAAAATTCCCTGTTACCTTCTGCTTCCATCCTTTCCTATGATAATGTGGAAGCCCTCAGCTCAGTGGTCTGCCACGATCTTTTCCAAACCCAGAAGCTCTGCCTCAGTTGCTTCTTCCCAAACCTTGAGCTCTCCCAGACCCACCTCTTCACCCACACCTTTCTTGATTTATGAGGTACCCTTGTCTTCATTGGTGTGGCGAGGTCTGGCTTCATCCTTCTCCCAGACCCTTGTCTCCCTCAGCTTCTGCTCTGGTTTCTCTGCTAGTGACACCCTTCATTCAGTTGATGGCTAGTATGGAGGGATTCAATTTGGTGGTCCTTTCCTTGCGATGAATGAGACAAAAAGGCTTTTTGGAAGGAAGCTGGGAGTCTCTTAGTGAAGGTGAAAAAATATATTAATAATTTGAAGACTGCTAACTAGTCCTTATGATGTTGGCAGAGTTTTCACTTTTGGTATAGGTTTTTCTCATTTGGACTCCTGTGCAGAGTTGGATATTGACATGTAGTTGGTCTGGTTTGAGCAATCTGAGTTACAAGGGCAAGCAACTTTGGGAAACATATCTCTAAATGGATTTTCCAGCTACTTTAAGAAAATTCACATGGTCTAAAATATGCACATGGACCTTTTCCTGAAAGCCATGTCATTTGTGTTCTCCAAAAATCATGGATTGAATAACATTGAACTGCTCAATGGATCGAGGAATGGAGCCCAGACATGCCTTTTGCAGTTTGCTAGACTCATTTCCAAGCCCTACTGAACTGTACCAAAAAATCTTGCATTAGTTGTATGTTGTAAATGGCAAAATTTCCTGAGATACCCAAGTCTACATTGCAAAGTTGGGGAACCGAATTAATGAATCATTCATCTTACTGAATAAGGCTTTTGGCAGCTTTGACGTTTTTTGGCAGCTTTGAAGTTTTGATGTTTTGATGTTTTTTTTTGAGTTATGATAGTGATTGTCTTCAGTCTAAAACAAATGTAAGACAATCCCATGCAAAAAGGCTTGATTAAGATGATTAAGATTTGCCATATTCTGCCAAGTACGTTGAATCTGATATAATCTCCAATGCTGAATCTGGACCTTGTTGAGATAGACATAGTGTACTCCTGCGTTTAGGCTGATTAAAAGACTAGGTCTTGTCAACACTCAACAGATGCACATACAATCAGATCAATGATAAGGCCTTACTGGCTGGCTCTCACTTGGGGAGCTGAGTTCTAACTTCTAATGTGTAAGTTTGACTGTTGCATTCTTTTTTGAGCCGCTCTGTAAACTTGTTGACTTTGTTCAATTTTACTTTGTAATTTGTAAAGTCCAACAAGTTGTGCTATGGTTGTTATGTTCTACTCTTTGAATTCTTTTGGCATTCCCTTGCTCAATTTAGTATGTGCAGTACATTAAGTTAGCATGGCTACGGGTGCAGTTGCCTTATTTGCAGGTTATCTAACCATTTCTGAAAAAAGAAAAAATAGTTTTGCTGCAATGTGATTCATGATTCAGTTGACCCGCGTCAGCTGATGACTTTAGGACTTCGTTTGGTGGTTTATATTGCTTCTGTTTCTTGATGTTCTGTACTCTTTACCTTGTAGTTTTGAATTTTATAATACATGCTGGATTTAAAGAGTGTTAGTGTTAAAAAATTGTATTGACATGTTACTGTCTAGCAAGAATCCAAAGGTTTATATTTTATAATATTTCATGTACTGTTGGAAGGACGAGGATGATGTGAAGGCCATGGCTCGTTTGTTTTCTGACATGGGGGATTCTTATGTGGACATGATTGCAACTGGTATTCCAGGAATTATCTTTTAAATAATTTCTGTTTTCTTAAGTGAACAGTGTCACGTTTCCTGAAAGTTGGATTTCCTTTTTATTCAGGATCTGATGAATCAATGATGATAGTACAAGCATTACTTGAAGTCGCTGCCCATCCAGATTATGACATTGCTTCAATGACATTTAATTTCTGGCACAGTCTTCAAGTTAGCTTGACTGAGTGGTGATGATTTAGCTGTTTTTGTGATTTATTACATATCTGTTGTTATTATATCTTAAAAACTTAATGTTAAAGGTTTTCTCATATGCTTGTAGGGAGTCATACTCATCATTGGGAACTGAAAATGCCATTAGAGCTGAGAGAGACCGGAGGATTGCAATGTTTAGACCAACCTTTGAGACATTAATATCTTTGGTAATTGTTCTGCTATGTGCTGTAGTTTAACTCTGAGATGACAGAATTTTCTGGTCTGAAGAATTTGGGATAGGGTGTTAACTGTTAAGGGCATGGTGTTTTTGATGTGTACAAATTACAAAATTAAAAATGCTAAATTAATTTGTGTATGTCATGAGTCTTTTGTTAAAATTTAGCTTGGGATGATG
The DNA here is from genome assembly GCF_008831285.2 of Nymphaea colorata. Lineage (NCBI taxonomy): Eukaryota > Viridiplantae > Streptophyta > Magnoliopsida > Nymphaeales > Nymphaeaceae > Nymphaea > Nymphaea colorata. Next base: position 15,188,348 of record NC_045148.1, on the reverse strand, counting down.
GCACAGGTTGCGTTCAGGGTTCAGTATCCACAGGATTATGAGGATCTTTCAAAAGAGGATAGAAGGGACTTTAGACAGACTAGATATGGTATGCAAAAATCATTATACAGTTTTTTCATGATTGAATTTAATTAGGGTTGTTATTCTGAACTTCTGTTGGATAGGTACTATTGTGCTGCATAGTTTGGTTATTCCTACCAAAGGCCCTTAATTGTGCTTGGTGCAAATGATGTATCCATGCTCTATTTGCAACTTTGAGTACTGGAGTCTTTTATGTAGTGATTACAGAAGTTGACGCTAGCTTATCTGCTCTTACTGCCTGTAGTTTAAATTGTTTGTATGTGTACCTCTATGGATGAATATTATATTACAAGGGAAAATGTGGTTTATTATCTGCCTGACCATCTTATGGGTTTAGTGGGCAAGACACACTTGATCAATTGTTTACCCATGAAGGCTTTAATCATCTAGTGGAGATAAAACAGTGGTGTTATCGTAACACCACAATATGGTGTTCGGAGTTCAAACCTCATAGAGAATGGTCCACCAAGATGTTGTGTTGGGGTTTAAGCCTCACAGGAAATGGTCATAGATAGATCAAAACTAAATATGCTAGTTATAGGCAGATTTGCAGCAGATAAGATAGAGTTTTTCAACTTGTTTAGAGAACTCGGAGAAAAGGAGAGAATTATCCTCTTACGTCTAACCAAAAGGACGATTATGTTATAGTCTATGTTTTTAAAAGCATCAGGGGTGTCTGAGTAGTGTCTAGGGCCTAGGCGCTTTATGCAGTATAAATAGAAGAAGAAAAAGATATAAACTAATAAATTTGTAACACTAGATGTAGATTCAAAAACCAAATTGGGCCATACTCAATAAACACAATTGGCCAGTCTGGAGGTCCATGTTCTTTCCTTCTTCCTCCTATCTCATGCATGCATGTAGGCAACACACCCTTGCTCTTTATTCTCATATGAATTATATTAGATTTTGCAAAATGTAATTCACATTGCTTCCTTTCATTTTTACAACTTAATGGTTATGTATTTTGTTTGTTATGAAAAATTAAAAAATCACAATGCCAAAGCTGCAAGTTGCCGAGGTGCACTTGGGCACATCCAGGGAGCAGTCTGGATATTGTACATAATACATATCATTATTTGCCTAGACCTTTTTATCCTAGGTGTTGACGGATCTTGTTGTATGGGTCCGAGTCTGGACTCGATCCAGTATGTCCTGGTTTGGGCATACTTATACCATTGTAAACCCTAATCTTAAGTGTTAATGAAATCTTAAGAGAGAGAGAGTCTGGTCGCTAGTGGGCGCCAGTTCCTCCTCGTCCGTGGTTTTTTTCCTCTTGCTGAGGTTTTTCCACGTTACATCGTGTTCATCTTATTCCTTTGTTCTTGATCTTCATGTTTCTACATGGTATAAGAGCCGTGAAGTTCTGGCGTGACTGATTCGAGTTTTGTTTCTGTTGTGGACGTGTGAGAGGAAGACTCGTGTCGGTATTGTTCATTGCGCATCGCCCGACGGTTCCAATCACGTGCTGTTACTGTTCGCTGCCGGATGTGGTCATCGCCCGACGCCGTTGGAGTTCCGGCGTCTCTTCTAGCGACGCTCTCGACGCCGTAGGAGTCCCTCGACGCCATCTGGAGTCCTGGCGACACACTGGACGCCATCTGGAGTTTCGGCGACTCTTTGTTTCTGCCATGCTTGCCGCCGCCACCACCAACTGCATCGCCTGAGAACGCTGTTGCCGTCGCCGCCACCAGCTGCGTCGCCCGCGATTCTCTGCGTCGCCCGATGTTACTCTGTTCGGTCCCTGTTTTTTGGCCCGATTGTTCCCGTGCGTCGTTCAATGACATTGTCTCCCGTCGTCTTTCCCCTTCTTCGTCTGCTCTGCCCAGGCCGCCCGACCCTGCCTTGCCTGCTACCGTGAGGTCTGGTGTTCTTCCGCTGCTGGATCACTGCCCTGCTCTTAGTCACCACTCGTTCTGCCGTTGCTGTCCAGAGTTCTCGCCAGCGTATGTTCCTGTCTGCCGTTGCTCGCTGCTGCTGTTTCTTTTTTGTTCTCTTTGTAGGGCTGGTCTATAATTATGGTAGCATCTTCCTCGTCCATCGTCAACACTGATCAATCTGAAATTGGGGCTTATAGAACTGAGAATGTTCCCGTTCAAGTCACTACTATTCGCCTTACCAAGGAGAACTATCTCCCGTGGTCTGCCGCTATGACTCTGGGGATTGCAGGCCGCGGTCGGATTGCCTATATCAATGGAAGGAAACCTGAACCGGTAGAGACAAGTGGTGTGTGGGACACCTGGTTTCTTGAGGATAATCGACTAAAAACTTGGATTGTCAACTCTATTTCCGCTGATATCCAACCCCTTATTCTTCGGAAGAAGACTGCTAGAGACATGTGGGTAATTTTGGAGCAAATGTATGGCCAGACGAAAACAGCTATCTGGACTTACCAACTAATGAAGACTGGCTATGGAATTCGGCAAGGGAACTTATCTGTTGTAGATTATTATGGGGCTTTGAAAGTCAAGTGGGAGGATCTTGACTATTATTCTGATATTAATTGGCATTGTCCTCAAGATCAGACACTTTATGTTGCTAAAGAGTGGGAAGATAGGGTGTTCCTCTTTTTAGCTGGTTTAAATGATGAGTTTGAAAGCTTTAGAAGCCAGATTCTGAATTCAGGAGAAGTGTTGAGTATTGAAGATGTGTATTCTCGTGTTGAAGCTGAAGAACAGAGGAGGCTGGTTACATCTGGGGGTAAGAGAGATCTCATGTCATATAATGAGAGATCTGCTCTTGTTAGTCGTGGTCCTGGAGGCACTACTAGATCTCTTCGTAGATGTATTTATTGCAAGAAGAATGGTCATACTGTGGATTTCTGTTGGGATCTTCATCCAGAGAAAAAGGGTAACAAAGGGAAGTCTTCTAATGGGAAGCCGACTGTGCCTGAGGAGACAAAATCTAGTGGAGGAAAGATCTCTATTTCTGCTGAACAACTTCGGGAACTGAGGGCTTATTTGGGTCGGATCGATGTCAATCAGGTCGAGGCATCAGATGAGACAAAGGCTAATCATGCTCTTGCCATTGTAGGGGATAGAGGTAGCTCTTGTGTAGGGGTATGGATCGTGGACAGTGGTGCTACTCACCACATGACGGGTAACCCTAAATTGTTTCATGAGTATAAGTTGTCTTCGGGAAGGGAACGAGTATCTCTTGCAGATGGTTCCTCTACCTCTGTGGCCGGAGAAGGGAGTTTGTCCTTGTTGGACAAATTTCATGTGCGAGGAGCATTACATGTCCCTCAGCTTCCCTTAAATCTCGTCAGTTAGTAAACTTACTAAAGAGCTGAATTGTGAACTCATCTTTTCTGCAACTCGTTGTATTTTGCAGGACTTGGCGACAGGGAAGAGGATTGGGATTGGTTTGGCGTTTGATGGCTTATATCGTCTTTCCATACGCGTGGCCACGACTCTTATGACAGCGATTAGCAAGACAAAAAAGCAAAGAGAAGATTGCCTCCAGTCCTTCTTATATTGGCATGAACGCCTTGGGCATTTACCTTTTGGGATTTTGAAACAGTTGTTTCCCGATTTGTGTTCCACTCTGAATTTGTCGTTGATTTCTTGTGATGTATGTCAGTTTGCCAAACATATGAGAGCTTTGTACCCTATCTCTACTAGTTGTGTTAATGAAGTTTTTTCCTTGGTTCACTCTGATGTGTGGGGGCCTTCAGGAATTCATACCCGTCAAGGTTTTCAATATTTTATAACTTTTATTGATGACTTCTCTCGAACCACCTTTGTGTACTTGTTAAAGGATCGCAGTGAGGTACCTCATATCATAGAGACCTTCATTCTACTTGTGCAAACTCAATATGGTGGAACTGTTAAAACCTTTCGATCAGATAATGCCCATGAGTATATGTGTCAGTCAGTTGAGGAGTTCCTTCGAAAAAGGGGGATTGTTCACGAGACGTCCTGTATTTATACTCCCCCACAAAACGGGGTGGCTGAGAGGAAGAATCGTCAGCTCCTTAATGTCACCAGAGATCTTTTGTTTCAGAGGAATCTTCCCAAGCACTATTGGGGTGATGCAGTTCTTACTAGTGCGTATCTCATCAACCGCATGCGGTCGTGTGTTGAATGGTCGGACCCCCCATTCTTTACTTCCGGGAAGTCGTCAACCTTTTCTCCTCCCCCTTCGTGTTTTTGGCTGTGGGTGCTTTATTCATGATCACAGTCCCAATGTTAAGAAACTTGTTCCCCGGTCTATCAAGGGTGTGTCTGTTGGGTATTCTCCTACTCAGAAAGGATATAGGTGTCTTGATCCTACCACTGGCCGTGTTTATGTTACAAGAGATGTTACCTTCTTGGAACATGCCTCTTACTTTTGTGAGAATCCTCTTCAGGGGGAGAAGACTGTGGTTAGGGAAGAGTATTCTCAGAGTCAGGAGATTCAATTTACAGATTTTTTGGACTACAAGAAAGAAGAACCTCTCAGGACCATTGATGTGCCTGAGAAGGAGGAAGGGTGTGGCACCGGAACTGAGAAGGAAGGTCATCGTTTGTTTGGATAGGTCTACTCTAGACGAGGTGCTCGGACAGAGGAGGTGACTTGTGGTGCGAGATCTACTTCCAATCCCAATGCCATTCCTTCCCTGGATGAATCAAGTCCTACCTTGAAAACTCAAGATGGGGTTGAAAAAGAAAATGAAGATCTTCCCATTGCCTTGAGAAAGGGTGTCAGGTCATGTACTCAACACCCGATTGGTAATTTTGTATCTTATTCAAGACTTAACAAGGATTACAAGTGTTTTGTATCTTCTCTTTCTTTGTTTGTGATTCCCAGGACCGTTGCTGAAGCTCAGAGTGATTCCAAGTGGGCTGATGCTATGAAAGAAGAAATGGAAGCCTTGAGAAGAAACATGACATGGGAAGTTGTGAAGATTTTTGAGGCAGCTCACTTGGTTGGATCCAAGTGGGTGTATACCATTAAGTACAAACAAGATGGAAGTGTTGAAAGATACAAAGCTCGTCTTGTGGCCAAGGGGTTTAGTCAAAAATATGGGATTGATTATTTGGAGACTTTTGCTCCAGTTGCAAAAATGAAGACAATTAGAGTTGTTATGTCCCTAGCGGTGATGAAGGAGAGGAGGATGTACCAACTCGATGTTAAGAATGTTTTTCTCAATGGTGATATCGAAGAAGAAGTATATATGCGTATGCCTCCAGGATATGAAGAACCAGAGAAATGCTGTAAGCTGAAAAAGGCCTTATATGGCCTCAAGCAATCGCCTAGAGCATGGTTCGAACGTCTCAGACGAGTGATGCAACATCATGGGTACAATCAAGGGAATGGAGACTACACTCTATTTGTGAAGAAAAAAGAAGGCAGGGTCACTCTTTTACTTGTCTATGTGGATGACATGATTGTCACCGGAGATGATGATGAAGAGATCTTCAAGTTAAAAGTGTTACTGGCTGCTGAATTTGATCTGAAGGATCTTGGCAAACTGAAGTATTTTCTTGGTATTGAGATTGCTAAATCTAGTATTGGCCTTGTGCTAAACCAAAGGAAATATACATTAGATCTGTTGGAGGAGACTGGTAAACTGAGGTGTAGACCCGCTTCTACCCCACTTGATACTGGACACAAGTTAAGCCTTAGAGATGGACAGCTGCTCTGTGAAGAAGCAAAGGGAAGATATTAACGTTTGGTTGGAAAGTTGATTTATCTTACCCTTACGAGACCAGATATCACTTTTGCGGTAAATGTGCTGAGTCAATTCATGCATGCACCTACTGATACACACCTGAAGGATGTGGACATAATATTATGCTATTTGAAGAGAAATCCTGGCAAGAGACTCTTGTATGTGAAACAAGAGACTGTAGAGATTGAGGGGTACTCCGATGCAGACTGGGCAGGTTGTGCTGATACTCGACGGTCTACCACAGAGTATTGTGTCTACTTGGGAGGAAATCTTGTTGTCTGGAGAAGCAAGAGACAAGATGTGTGTTCTCGATCTAGTGCAGAGGCAGAGTATAGAGCTATCGCTATGGGAGTGTCAGAGTTACTATGGCTGAAAATATTGCTGACTGATATCGGAATAGAGGTTGAAGGACCAATGAAGATGTACTGTGACAATAAGTCTGCAATCAACTTAGCCAACAACCCTGTACTACACGATAGAACAAAGCATGTTGAGATTGATCGTCACTTCATTCGTGAAAGGATTGATGCTAAAGGGTTAATCTTACGTTACATGAAGTCTGAAGACCAAACCGCTGATGTTTTGACGAAAGCTCTATCTTCAACTTCATTCGAGAGAAATGTATCCAAGTTCGGCATGTTTGATATGTATGCCCAACTTGAGGGGGAGTGTTGACGGATCTTGTTGTATGGGTCCGAGTCTGGACTCGATCCAGTATGTCCTGGTTTGTGCATACTTATACCATTGTAAACCCTAATCTTAAGTGTTAATGAAATCTTAAGAGAGAGAGAGTCTGGTCGCTAGTGGGCGCCAGTTCCTCCTCGTCCGTGGTTTTTTTCCTCTTGCTGAGGGTTTTTCCACGTTACATCATGTTCATCTTATTCCTTTGTTCTTAATCTTCGTGTTTCTACACTAGGAATAGGCAGCCCCTCCATGCCTTGGCACACTTTTAACAACATTGATTATGGGTGCCCATTCAGAAGGACATCCTCATAGCTGCTGATCCACATAAATGTGGGTCATATTTCAAATTCAATTACGGTTTTGTACTTTTGTGAAGAGTGTAGGTCAGAAGGGGTTGGGACAAAATGTTTTGGAACTGATTGATGTTAATCTTGCCTTTTAATCTATAAACTTGCACATCTAGTAACTCATGGATATGTTTTCCTTGTTTGTTTTAGCTGTTGGAGATATTATAATTGATGCTGCATCAGTTTTGGGTGGTGATGCTGTTGTGAAGATCCTTTTCATGAACTTTGTCAAGGTTGGATCATTCTTTCTTCATGCTTTTGTGTTGCCATGGCATTTTTTCAAACCTATGTCTAGAAACTGAAAATCCTTATTGCTATTGCTTCTTTTGAAAGTTCTATATCTAGAATCTATGCTAGCATGGGTTCAATTAGTTAATAAGTCCTAGCACTTATTGGCTATTGGAGGTAATTATTGGTGGCCTGTTTATTATGGCAATGTTGATTTCCAAACCAATGCCGACTTATGGTTGCAGTATATTGGAAACATTCAAAATGTTTAGAATGTCTTTGCTTGTTTCTTTCTGGCGTTAATAGTGATTTAGCTATTAAGTCAATAACTTGGATATATCTTTTCTCTCTTATCGATCTTCTTATGCTTTGGATTTTTTTTTTCTAAATTTTCATGAACAAAGATGTTTAGTATTTTCTTTTGTTTCTTCTCCTTGGTTGATGACTGTAATTTCTCTTAACTTTTTTTATTAAAGGTGTGAAAGAAGCAAGCATAAATGTTAGAGATCTAGTGCATTATGATGTTAACAAAAGTAACTGTGGATCGCATGGGATTTTTTGGTAGCTATAACATGTGATCTTCATTTTGACAAGGAATAGTGAGATGCATGATCCTTAATTGCATGGCACCTGGAGGTTTTGGGTGCTGATTCTTTTTTGTTTTAGTATGTCGTGCATTTTGGTTTCTTGGAAACCAGCAACGAGATGCAACAAATTTATCAATGAGAATAATTGAAAATCATCATTTTGAGTTAATGTGAAATTTTCAGTGCCAATGCAGCAGAATACTGAAAGTGGGTGATGAAGGTATGAATAACTCAATGACATAATATGCAAATGAGGTATAGGAAGGAAAACAAAGTTGTGATACTAGGTTCTACTTGGGAAAGAAAAAGGTTCAGAAGCGCGGCTCAGTCTGATCATGAAATGCATGAATTCGATGAAACAAAAAAAAAAATATTACTGTGAAACATGGAAGAAAATTAAGGTTTTGCGTTCTTGAAAACCATGGCTTTAAATATCATGTTGAAGATGTTGAAATAATCAATAAAAATATTATAACATGCTCTAAAACGTTAATTTTTCTTTTAAAAATATCTATATCAAGATTGCATTTGAGGTGTTTAAATATTCTGTGGAAATATTCGAACATTCTTTGAAACTGCTTTTCAAAATGTCTAGGTCATGGTTTCACCAGCATGCCAGAAAATAACATGCATAAAGATAAAGGTGCACACACGTATTATTTATTTTTCTATGACATGCACAAAGATAAAGACGCACACACATTATATATATTTACTTGTTAGTTGTTTATAAAGGTTGTGAATGGTGAAGATGCCAATGGGTCTTAGCTATCTTTTGATTCTTTTCAGCAATATGTTATCTCTGAATCATCTGAGGTTTTAAAGTGACAGCAGAATGTAATTATATGTTGCCATGTGGATAGTAGGTTGTTATTTTCTGCGCGTAATTGCTTGAATTTTACTTTTCCTTACTACAGTTGTTTTCCTCATGTCAGTCTGTCGGCAATTGTGAAGCTAATGACTGGAATTGGCGTAGCTCAGAGGCAGCACTATATTGTATCCGTTCTGTTGCCAATGCTGTTCCGTCCCATGAAGTTGAAGTAATGCTGCAAGTATGTCTATCCAGGGTTAAAGTTTCGTCACCCTTTCTCCCATTTTTTTAATTCATTTTGTTGACTTCTTTTGCAATTGATCTTTCATGAGTATTTTCAGATCTAAGTAACTCACCATAATTTTGAAAGTTACCAGTTTTATAAACTTGTACAATGGCAAGTCGTATCAGCCTGGAGCGATCAGAGATTTGACTTATTCAACACAGAATTAGAAAATACTTTATTTTCTCTAATTGATGTGTTATGGATCTTATGGCTTATGAGTTATTACGTAGATCATGCTATAAATTATGTTTCTTGATGTCTTAGATCTAAGCCTGGGCACCAAGCCGGGCCGCCGCCGGGTACCCGGTACCCGGCCCGACTCGGTCCCGGGCCCGGGCCTTGCTTTTATAGTAGTCGGCCCGTTAGTTACCGGGCTCGGCCCGGCCCGGTAACTAACGGGCCGGGCGCGGGCCAGCCGCTTTGATCGGCGGCGGCCCGCGAAGCCCGTTGTTTTTTTTTTTTTAAATGAACTTCGTTACTCGTTAGGGACCTAGGGTTAAATAAAAATGAACTTGAGCTTAGAGAGTTAGGGTTTACTTTTCGACCTTCCGTCGTCACCGTCGCCCGTCGAGACTCGAGAGATTGCATTTGCGGCATTGCCTCCTCTTCGCCCATCGGCTGCTCCTCCGGTCGTCGCCGTCGCCATCGGCTGCCTTCTCCGGTGACCGTGTGCCGGCTGCCGTGAAGGTCTTCAGTCTGTAAACTATCAATGTGCCTATAAAAGAACTTGATACTCCATGGTGTTTCATCATCTGAAGCTGTAAATTGTGTTGCCTCCTGCATTCGTTGTGTCTGAGTTTTTTCAATAACGGGCCGGGCCGAAGCCCATCTCAGCCCGCCCGGCCCATTATTAATCGGGCCGGGCCGGGCCTCGGGCCTTGACCGAAGCCCGAGGCCCGATATGACTTGGGCCCGGCCCAGCCCGTTTAGAAACGGGCCGGGCCTCGGGCCGGCCCGTTTAGGTTATTGGGCTACATTTTTACATTTTTATCGGGCCGGGCCGGCCCGATGCCCAGCCTTACTTAGATCATGTTGTGCTGCTGTATAATATTATGATTTATTAATGCCTGTGAAGTAACTTTAACCTGTAATAAGCATGTCATTATGTATAACGTGTTTTTTTTAATTGAAAAATATAAAATTTTATTTTTCTTGATTTTTATGATTTTTTTCTTATTTTATGAATTAATAAAGAACTTTATGATACACGTACGTTACATTATGATACTTTACGATAGAACATATCTATTGGCTGGACTGTTACGGCTTAGGATATGCTTTTTACAACATTGATGTGTAGTGTACACGCATAAAGTTAAAATCAAATGTATGTTTGAGTTGAGTTAATTTGTTTAGATTATCTACCGATGGAAATCGTTTTTCTTTTTGCACTTTTTTTTCGAGTTGCTTTAAGCTTTGTCTTTGTGCTTGACCAGTTGCATATGCTATGAAGATCTGATCAGTTATGTTTTTATCTGTAGGTTTTTGCTATTCTTCCTAAACTACCACATCAACCCCAGTTGCTTCAAACAAGTATACGTTCTCTTGCTTCTCCTTATATATTCTTGTGGAGTCCTAGATATCTTCTGTTTGGAATTGTTTAAATTTATGTTTTGAACATGCCAACAGCTTGTTTGACTATTGGAGCATATTCAACTTGGTTGAATGCTTCTTCAGCTGCATTACCTTTTCTGCCATCAATAATTGACATTCTGACTAGAGGCATGAGTGCATCTGAAGATTCTGCAGCCGCTGCATGTATGGCATTTCGCCATGTTTGTGATGGTATGCTCCTCTTAACCTAGTGCAGTGGGTACTGTTTCCTTTCTCCTGCATTTGACTGTTCATGTTTTCTTATGTGTTTAATGACGGTGACTATCTTTTATGGGTGCTCTAGTAGAAATTTCTTATGGTGTCTCTTTTTCAACTTTTAGGTTGCCTTATGAATGGTGCGTGGGTCCATTTGCAATTTTTTTATTCACAAGAAGTGCTGAAAGGATTTAATATCTGTTTACAGGCTTTAAGTTTAATAATTTAATAATTGAGTTTGTGTGATTGTGTCTGTTATGCTTTGGACTAATTTGCTTCTGAAACTTTGTGAAACATAAATAGTAAGATGCGTATCATCCGATAAGTAGTTGACCGTTTGTTTCTCACCTTGCATTAGCCACTTTCCCAAGTGTGTTATCACATGCTTGATACTGATTGCAGATAAATGATTCTTTTACTAGCTTGCAGGACAAAACTTTGTGGTTCTCTTGATGGGCTTTTTCATATCTATCACAGAGCTGTTAGTGGAGAAGGAGGCTACAGAGTATGCGCGGAGGACTCACTGCAACTGGTCGAAGCTCTAAGGTGCTATTTTTGGAAGGAATTCACATACTGATAAGGATGCATTGGAACATATTAAAATGTCATTAGTTGTTTCTATGGTTGATTCCTTTTACATATATTGACGTGTGTTGTATTCCTTTTTAATTCTTTTGTATGAAGTGTGGTTATAACTGAACTTTCATCTGATCAAGCTAAGAAGGCTCTTGAGGCGTTGTGCTTGCAGGCAGTGAATCCTTTACAGGTTTCCTCTGTTTCAGCACCAGTTCTTTTTTCTTCAACATTATGTGCTACTAATATGCATACTAATTTGCAGGAAATCATCAATCAAGGTGTTGAACCAGTCAAGCAATTGAATCCAACTAAGTTTACTGTTCACATAGATCGTTTAGCAAATATTTTCAGGTCTTGTTCTTGTCTTTTAGATAATTGAAAAATTGTTTTTCTAGTGGATATTACTTCATCTGTTTGTTCCTGATGTGATTCTTAGATATGTAAATCATCCTGAAGCTGTGGGAGATGCATTTGAGAGAATATGGCCATTATTTAAAGCTATCTTTGATTAGTAAGTGCCCGAGGGCATATATTTGTGATCAATACTTGCTGTTATCATACTTTGATTGTCACCACAAGGCATAACTTTTCTACCTTCAATAGATGTATAGCGACATTGTTTTTTCATGTGCAAAAGTTCTAAATGGGATGCTTGTGTATCATGAATTCAGACCTCCAAGTCTTTTTTTTTTAAGGTTTGACAGCATACTGATGATGTTTTGCAATACACTCTGAAGAGTGAAGTCTCTATTAAAATGTTCCTTTTTTTTCTCTTTCCAAGTGTCAATCATATTAAAGAATAATGTTCTGTTAACCATATGGCATTCATTTGAATTTTAAAAAAATATTTATGTGATCTGCAGTCGTGCATGGGATATGAGGACAATGGAAGCATTATGCCGAGCTTGCAAATATGCGGTAAGGGCTATAAGTTGTCTTAGCAGGCATTGCTTAGCAGGAAAAAAGTGGTTTCCATCTTTTGGATTTTTATTATTGTATCTTTTAAAGGTTATACAGTTGGTGCTCCTTATTTTTTTAAGAACTTAAGTAACACAGACTCTTAAAATTACTTGCCGCACTCAAGTCGACTTGATCTGGTCGGTTGTGCAGCAGCAGAGATTTCTTTTTTTATTGGATCATTAATGACATTATAGCTTGTTAATTGCTAATTTTATTCTTTGCTAACAATTTTATTGATGGAGTTTTATTGTTTTAAATTAATATAGATTTTATGCTTTTGGGATTGAGTAGCAATTGAATGTTGCCCTAAGTCACATGGACACTTCTTAGAAGGGGAAGTATGCGTGTCAAATTGTTACGATCCATGTAGGGATCGTGGGGAGCAGTAGTTGTTTATTTTTACTAGGTCTTGCTATTTGATGTTTTCAGTATGGATCTGATTTCAGTAAGAGTCGGTCCAGTCCGGACCCATTATTAATACCATAATTAAGCATGCTTGTTGATTGCCTTTCTCTCTCTCGTTCCTTTCTCCCTTCTCCTTCCTCCCTCTCGACTTCTGTTAGCCGACGGCTAACAATTGGTATCAGAGCCACACATGGCCGCGCCGCCGGCACAGCCGCCGACGTCCGATGAGCAAGACGCACCAGTCTTCCACAACGCCGCCCTGGCAGCGGTGGAAGCGCATCGTGCCTGGACGGAAGAAACGATCATCGAAGTGAACCGCAAGCTGCAGACCATGGAACGAGTGCAAGCCAAGGCTGAGGCTCGTCTCCACACCGCCATCGCAGTTGGTTTTCGCGATCTGCTCCAGCAAGCCCCCACCCTTGGCAGCGCTCCGCTCGGCGACCCACATTCCAGCAACCGCTCACCGGCCCATGCGGTCCTCACCAGCTCGCCGACACTCACAGCGCCAGGCTCCCTCCACTCACCCAATACAAGTGTGTTGGGGTAGGATCAGCGTACATCGCAGGTCAGCGCCATACCCTTTTTTCAATCGGCCATCGTGACTCTACCTCTACCTCAGCCTCCGCTCAGTGCTGGCATCGCGTTTGGGTCTTTCGGATCGACCGTGCCCACTACCAACGTGCTGCCCACCGTTATGTTGAACTCCGTTACCGGCGGCACTAATAACGTGGCACTCCTGGGCCGCAGCAACAGCCGAACGGACGCCCCTGCGGGGTTCCTTCCGACCTCATCTACTGGCTTTTATGGAGGTATTGAATCGGCGTGCTTCAAGCACGCCAAGATGGACTTTCCCTGATTCAGCGGAGAAGATTTACACAGCTGGATATTTAAAGCCAAGCAGTTCTTCGAGTGCTCTCCCTCTCCGCTCTTCGAGTGCTCTCCCTCTCCGCTCCCCCTCCCCCTCCCCCTCCCCCTCCCCCTCTCCCTCTCCCTCTCCGCTCCCGCTCTCCCTCTCCGCTCCCCCTCCCCCTCTCCCTCTCCGCTTCCCCCTCTCCCTCTCCCTCTCTTCCCGCTCCCCCTCTCCACTCCCCATCTCCCTCTCCCCCTCTCCCTCCTCCTCCGTCTCCCTTGTCGCCCCCCCTCCTCCTTCGTCTCCCTCTCCCTCCTCCTCTGTCTCCCTCGCCGCTCCCCCTCCTCCTTCGTCTCCCTCCCCCTCCTCCTCTGTCGCCGCTCCCCCTCCCTCCTCCGTCTCCCTCCCCCTCCCCCTCCTCCTCCATCGGAGCGCGACGGGAGTACGGGGGAAAGGGGGTCGGGAGGGCGGGCCGGGCCTTGCCCCGGCCGAGACCCGGGCTGTCGGGCCGGACTGAGAGGCCTGACGGGCCGGATCGGGCCAGCCCTTACCCGGCCGGGCCGGCCCGATGCCCAGGCCTAGCTGCCATTAACTTCGAAGGGAAAGTCATTTGTTGGTAGCGATGGCTGATTGATCAACACAGACAGCCAGATTGGAGGACCTTGATCTCAGCCATGGCGGCGCGTTTTGGACCTTTAGCTTATGTTGATTATAATCAGGAACTCTCCAAAATACGTCAGACGGGGTCGATTGAAGACTACCAAGAGCGTTTCAAAGAACTTAGCAATATGGTTCGGTGATGGCCAATAGAAGCTTTGATTGGTACCTTTGTTGGGGGACTCAAAGAAGAAATCCGTATTGAGGTGCAAGGCATGCGACCCCTCAATCTGCATGACTGTTTTGCGATAGCCCGTATGGTGGATGAAAAGCAGCAGCAATATCAGAGCCTCGGGCGAGGGGCAGCCAAGGTTCGTCCTCACGGGGCAGCAACTACGAATTCGGAAACACAACCCGGCCGGACGAACTTAACCAAACCAGCAAACCACCCTATTATTCGCCGTCTGACCTCGGAACAAATAAGGCAAAAACGGCATCAAAATATTTGCTTCCATTGTGATCAACTGTGGACACCGGGCCACGCTTGTAGATGCTTTCATATGTACCTAGTTGAAGAAGAAGGGGAGGACGCCCCGACGGAGACTATTGGGGAACAGAGACAAGATGAAGGAGAGTTTGCCCAGTCGCCCGAAATATCCCTCCATGCCCTATCGGGACATGAAGTGCCTCAATTGATGCGAGTGGAGGGCCGACTCCGCGGTCGAAAGGTCATTGTACTTGTGGATACTGGGTCCACGCATAACTTCATCTGTGAGAAGTCAGCTAGAGTCCTGGGGTGTGAAATTGACTAGCAATCGGCTTTTGATGTGGTCGTGGGAGATGGAAGCACTTTAAAATGTAAGGGGCGGTGCACCGACGAGAAACTGGAGATACAGCGCCATGGGTTTTCGGTACAGTTGTATACACTAGCAATGGTCGAGGCGGACCTCGTTTTGGGCATCCACTGGTTGAAAGGGCTGGGCGAGGTCGTGTGGGACTTCGTTAACATGAGAATGCACTTTACACAACCAGATGGGAAGTGCCTCACCCTGTCAGCTACTCCAAGACAGCTAGTTCAAGAGACCGCCACCTCCAAAATGTTGCAGGGAGCGGCTGCTTCGTACGTGCTTCTCATGACCAGCGTTGAGGGGAAGGAGAGGTCAGAACCCGCCCTCACCAGTGCACGACTACCGGCCCTGTTGGAAGAATTTTCAGATGTGTTCAGTGTCCCTCATGGGTTGCCTCCTTCGTGCGCCTATGACAACCATATAGAGCTACATCTCGGGGCAGATGTAGTGAAAAGGAGACCATACAGGTATAACCCGACCCAACGTGATACACTAACTCGATTGGTGCAAGAAATGTTGGAACAAGGAATTATACAGCCTAGTCGCAGCCCGTTTGCGTCTCTTGCCCTCCTGGTGCGAAAGAAGGATGGAAACTGGCGGTTTTGTGTAGACTACTGCACCTTGAATGCTCTAACAGTGAAGGATCATTATCCCCTGCCTATCGTGGAAGATCTCCTTGATGAACTCAGAGGGGCAGCCCTATTTTCGAAGCTGGATCTTCGAGCCGGGTACCACCAGATACGGATCGCGCCACAAGATGTACCGAAGACAGCATTCTTAACCCCAGATGGACATTATGAGTTTCGAGTGATGCCGTTCGGCCTCACGAACGCTCCTGCGATGTTCCAATCACTCATGAACGATATCTTTCGCCCATACCTGCACAGGTTCGTACTGGTCTTATTTGATGACATCCTTGTATTTAGTGCAGACAAAGATGCACATTTAAATCATCTACGGGTGGTGCTCTCTACGTTGCGACAACACTCCCTTCACGCCAAACTCTCTAAGT
The DNA here is from genome assembly GCF_008831285.2 of Nymphaea colorata. Lineage (NCBI taxonomy): Eukaryota > Viridiplantae > Streptophyta > Magnoliopsida > Nymphaeales > Nymphaeaceae > Nymphaea > Nymphaea colorata. The sequence continues at coordinate 15,172,611 of NC_045148.1, read as the reverse complement.
GTTCATTCGGCATGAGTGAAGTCACGTATCTTGGCCACGTGATTGGCAACGGTAGCGTGAAGATGGAAGAGGCTAAGGTACTGGCAGTGCGTAATTGGGCCATTCCTCAGTCTGTTCGGGAACTACGCGGGTTCCTAGGATTGGCAGGATACTGTCGTAAGTTTGTGCGCAACTTTGGGAGTATCGCAACGCCCTTGACCTACCTCACAATCACAAAAAGGGATCCGTTTCGGTGGACTGATTAGGCCAAGGTGGCATTCGACCAACTCAAGGAGGCCATCACCACAACACCAGTTCTACGCATGCCCGATTTCAACATGCAGTTTGAGGTGGAGACAGACGCATCCGACATAGGGGTGGGCACATTTTTGAGCCAAGACCGACATCCCATAGCATTTTTTAGTCGCACCATGGGACCCACGTTCAGTAGCAAATCAGCCTATGAGCGCGAACTCATTGCTATGGTATTGGCGGCATTATTTGTTGGGTACGAAATTTGTGGTGCTCACAGATCATCGCAGCCTGCGCTACTGCCTACAACAGAAAACATTGGTACTTACTGCCTACAACAGAAAACATTGGTATTGGTGGTGCAGCGTTGGGTGATGAAACTACTTAGCTTCGATTTTGAAATTAGGCATCACAACGGGAAAGAAAACCCAGCAGCATACCGTCTCTCTCGACAGGTGCAGGAGGGTCATGGCTTCTGGACTCTATCAGCCATTCAATGCAACATTTGGACAGACATTCAGCAGGCCCATCAGTCAGCAGCGTCAGTTCAGAGAATACGAACGAACTGACCTTCTACAGAATCCGACGAGACGATATGGTTACGAGTGGCGCCCTCCTTACATCTACTTCCGTAGCCGCGTATTTATCCCGCCCGAGACAAGCCTGTCAGGTATTTTAATCCCACATTATCATGACTCGAAGAGCGCAGGCCATGAAGGAGTGGAAGGGACTTATCGGCGTGTAAGGACAGCTTTTTTCTGGCCGGGAATGAAGCGCGCTGTGCGGGATTATGTGCGACAATGTGATGTATGTCAACGCAATAAGTATGAGACCACGTGACTTGCTGGCTTCTTACAACCACTTCCTCTTCCTGAGCAAATTTGGGAAGACATATCCATGGACTTCATAGAGGGATTACCCTGCTCTCGGGGAAAATCTGTTATATTGGTGGTAGTAGATGGGCTCTCCAAATATGCCCACTTTATAGCGCTCTCACACCCTTTTTCAACCAAAACAGTAGCGCAGACCTTTCAAGAGCACGTGGGGAAACTTCACGGTATGCCACGCTCCATTGTAAGTGATCGTGACTTGATTTTCCTTAGTGCTTTTTGGCAGGAGTATTTCAAACTGCAGGGGACTCAGCTTATGATGAGTACCGCATATCACCTGCAAACGGATGGGCAGACAGAGGTCGTAAACCGAAGTCTTGAGACTTATTTGAGATGCTTTGTGGGGGAGCGACCCAAAACCTGGGTCAACTATCTATCATGGGCAGAGTTCGCTTACAATACCAGCTGACATACATTCATGAACACCACCCTTTTTGAGGTAGTCTATGGGCGCCCTCCTCCGTATATTCGCCGATATCAATTGGGGACAGCACGCGATGAGCTGGTTGATACGGAGTTGAGGTGTCGCGATGTGATTCTTAAGGATCTTAAGGAACACTTGTCAGCAGCACAGAATCATATGGTGATCTAGTACAACCGTCGCCATCGAGCACTTCAATTTCAAGAAGGGGATTGGGTTTTCCTAAGACGACCCCCCCAACGGTTGCTAGGTATGCGAGGGACAAGCCAAAGTAAGTTGTTGTCAAGGTATGTTGGTCTTTATCATATTTTAAAGAGGATCGGGAATCTCGCCTATGAATTACAGTTACCATTGGGCAGCACCATACACCCGGTCTTTCATGTTTCCAAACTCAAAGCGTGCCTCAAGGCACCGACAAAAAGTGAAGTTGTAACTGCCCCCGCCTTGGCGATCCCCTCTGGCATCCAACCCCTACATCGAGTAGGAGTACGACGACTCAAGGTGAATGGAAAATGGACGGTACAGTGGCTGATTGAGTGGCTCTCTGAGGAGGAGTTATCCGCGTCATGGGAAGATTTGGAGGACATACAGAAGCGGTCCATCGTTCACACCTTGAGGACAAGGTGTTATTCAAAGAGGGGGAGTATTTGTTACGATCCATATAGGGATCGTGGGGAGCAGTAGTAGTTTATTTCTACTAGGTCTTGCTATTTGATGTTTTCAGTATGGATCTGATTTCAGTATGAGTCGGTCCAGTCCGGACTCGTTATTAGTTGTACTTAAGCTTGAGATTTACCCTAATTAAGCATGCTTGTTGATTGCCTTTCTCTCTCTCGTTCCTTTCTCTCTTCTCCTTCCTCCCTCTCGACTTCTGTTAGCCGACGGTTAACACAAATATATATATATATATATATATATATATATATATATATATATATATATATATATATATATATATATAGGAAAACATGTAACTACAGGACCCTCATATACCAGACTCAAGGCTCGGCCTCGGGCCGGACATGATCGCCTCACCCAGTTAACATTAAAAAAATATTTTTTAATATAAAATAATGTATAAATATAATTAATCATACTAATATATTTAAGTACATATATAAACCAATAAAATAATATTAAAATTAAGTTATTAGACCGAGTTGGGTGCAGCCTTGCCCACAACTTTATGGAGCTGGCACGGTGCCCAATTTTTGTGCCTGGGGCCGAGTCGAACCGGGTACCCAGTTTGGTGCCCATCCTTAATCAGACTTTGATGGGAGTCATCTAGGTTGTCGATTTGAAGAACAAACGGTACAGATTACATTGCAAATATAGAGATTATGTTATTTTTTCAAGAGTCCAAACCAGCGTAACGCGTATCAGTCGGGCCAACCTATGCGTTGTATTGTAATGTATCTCAAACGGAGCGTAGCGTATTGTAAAATTAATTTTTTAATTTTTTAAAAATATTAAAAAATGAAAAAATAGAGAAAACTATAAAAAATCTGAAAGAATAAGCAAAAAATCAGAAAAAATCAAGAAAAATATATTTAAAGGAACATTCAATCTGACACCATCTTTTTTTTCGAGCTCAACATCTTCACCTTCGCTTCCTTCCTTTTCATATGGGTCCCCCATATCCTACATCTGCCTCATGCATTTCCTTTTCAATCATATTTGCTTTCATGGCATTAAGAAATTCCAAACATTGGTTTTTGACATAGGGTGGCAATGGGTTCCCTTGGGAGACAGTGCATTGAGCCACATCGTTGTGTGTACCAGCTATATGGTGTTTAAAGCGAGCGATCCCTCTTGATATGATTTGCTTACAAAAATTGCACGTAACGTTTAATTTATCTTTGAGATTCACCCTTGTACACCACTGCCATGTAGGGTCCGACATTATATCATTACAAAACAAGTAAAAATCTACGATTAACTGTAGGAAATAAGAGAAATGAACGATTCAACATTTTTTTTTGAGTTACTTCTTACTTTTTTGGTGTTAGAAACCAAAAAACCCTCTTTCTCCAAGCTTTCCACCATTCCCACTATGAGAAAGCTTCTTCATCCGTTCATCGGTTAGTATTCTCTCCCAAATTAATGAATCTTTAGTGATTTTTGATGAAAATGGGCAAAATCTCTCCCTCCCACGTCTTTTGCAGTAGTTAGAAACAAGAAAGGAGAGAGAGAGAGGTGCATAGAGTCCTTAAAACATAACGCAAAAACTACTTTTTTATGTTTTTTCTTGTATCGTATCGCTCATATCGTACGATACGATGCATGTATTGTACGATACGAGTGATATGCTTACGATGCATATCGTGTATCGTAAGCATACCGTATAGGTTGTCTAAACCTATATGGTCTGTTGTATATCGTATGATACAGATAACCTATGTCACATAGGTACGGGTACGGGTGCCGGTACGGGTTCCGCTGAAGGGTACGGGTACGAACCATTTTAAAAAAATTTGGGTGCGGGGGTACGGCCGGACGCACACGCGACATATATATATATATATATATATATATATATTATATCAAAAAATTTCAAACAAAATTACACATTCACACACACACACACACACATACACATATATATATATATATATATATCAAAAAATTAAAAACACATATGGAAGTAAGTAACATACAAATATATCAGCATTCTTGATTCAATGACAATAGAAGCACAAATAAAATAGCAACGTACACTTTTACATAAGTAATATAACAAACAAAAGAGGGAACATGGAACAGAAAAAAAAAACGAACACAAAAAAAAGGGAACCGATTGCAGGCGACTAAAAATATACTGCTCAACAAAAAATGAAAAGGGAACCAACTGCAGAAATTCTCTTGTTTTAAACTAAACATGGTTTCCCTCCAAGACATTGTCTTGTTTTACACTAAACAAGACAATGGCAATCACAGTAGAAGTTCAAAAAATTACAAACAACGTGCTTAACATAAGTAACATAACAAAGAAAAGAAGGAACACAAAACAGAAAAAAAAAATGAACAAAAAAAAGGAACCGACTGCAGGCGACAAACAAAAAAGAGGATTTAGAAAAAGGTCACTGTTCGCCGCCTGAAAATGAACCAGAAAATGAGAAAATGATGAAAAAAAATCAAATACCGCTGCTGTTCGGCACTTGCCGTCGCTGGAGATAGTTTGCCGTTGTCGTTCGTCGCCTGCAGCCGCCTGTCTCTGCCCCTGCCTTCGCCGGTCACCGTTAGTGGTCATCGGTGAGAGAAGAAGAAACACATGAAATGAAACGAAACGAAAAAGGGTTTTAGGGTTTCGATTTATTTAACGTTAAATTTTTTAAAACGTGAAAATGGAAAAAAAGGTTAACATTAAAATTGGATGGAAATGGACTCGGTCTACTTTGATCGAGTCGGAAATAGGTCTAAAATGACCTTGGGTGCGTTGACCGTACCCGGTACGGTCAACACATCACCCGTGCTGCACCCACGGGCATACCGGTACCCGTACCGTGCAGGTACTCCTATTAAAGAGGAGTACCCGTGTGACATAGCAGATAACACTGGTCCAAACCACCCTTGAAAGAAGAAGTGGGAGCCAGAAAGAGGAAACAAATAAGTTTCCTCAATTGAATCCTCATCTCTTTTTGGGGGCATTTTAGACTCTTGAAAAGACTTAACTTTTATATTTGCAATTTGATCTCAATGAAATAGATGACTTTGATTATTCTCAATAAGTCTTGTGTATGAGGGTTTGGTAGCTACTTATTCCCTATATATATATATATATATAATATATATATATATAACTTATTAGAAGTCGAAGTGCATGACCAAACATGAGTACAAAACATGGGTTGGATATGACAGTTACTTTTTGTATTTTTTGGGGTTATTTTCGTAACTGTTTTGATATAATGTTTTATCACTTTATGAATATAAACAATGAATTTATGTGTTTATTTAGCTAATATATATATATATATATATATATATATATATATATATATATATATATATATATATATATTGATATTGTTGTCGTGTTTTAATGTACGGGTCTGGGTTTGGACCCGGTCCAGTGTGTGCTCCTGTCTAGGCCTGTTGAGACTCTACTTGTATCTTGGCAACCTTAATTTTTAGGTGTGAATGAAATCTAGAGAGAGTCTGGTTGCTAGTGGGCATCAGTTCCTCCTCATCCGTGGTTTTTTCCCTCTTGTTGAGGGTTTTTCTACGTTACATCGTATTCTTTTTCCTATTTTTCGTGTTTCTACATGGTATCAGAGCCAACGAGTTTGGGAATTTTCTTTGCGGTCGTGAAGTTTTGGCCCCGACCTTCCCATCACTTGCTGCTCTTGTTCCGCCGCTGACGTTGCCACCGCTGCCACCGCCGCCGCCGCCCCCCACTGCCACCGCCGCCCGGATGCATCGCCTGAGATCGTTGCCCTCTCCAGACCGACGTCGGAGATTGCTATCGCCCAAAGCTGCCCTCTGCTCCTCTACTTGGTTCTGAGTTTCTTGTTTGTGCTCGTATTGGATCACCGTTTGAGTGGTGATCGTATGCCGCCGTGAAGTTCCGGTGGACACTGTCGACTCTTGCTGGTTTGCTGTGCGAGCTCCTTCACCATTGACTTGTGGATGACCTACCAGTTGATTTGATCGAAGGAGAACCAATTTGAGGGCCGTTTGAAGACGATCGTGCCATGTTCTGTATACTTAGTTTTAACAGGTCTCACTAAGCCTGTTTCTGTCCGAGCTTCAATCGAGGGCTCAATCGGCTGTACCTTTTAGGGGTTTTGATTCTGATCGCTTCCCAACAAACCAATCTGTCGAAGGGAAGTGAAATCGTGTCAATCGGTGCAGTATTGAGTGAGATTCAAACTCAAGAAATTTGATCAGACACTGTTCTGCTTTACCGCCGACCAGTCCCTGTTTCCGGTGACTTTTCCGGCGATCGGACCGTTGGATTTTTATGATTCCGGTGCCATTCAATTCCCAACATCCAGGTTATCCTCTCCACCAAGTTTGACGTCGATCGGACTACAAATGGTGTTTCTGGAGGCGACAGATAGAATCTGGCGGAAATCGGCGCAGTCTTCCTGAAGTAGGCGACAGGCAATTCGCGACTTCAAGGCTCAACGTCCTGAGCGTAGACTGCTCGGATTCAGCCCAAATTTGGAGCGTCCACTCCTTGGCTTGTGCTCTTGCTGTGGTCCAAATTTCAAAATTTTTGGAGGTGTCTACGATTTTATACGGTTTTTCATGTGAAGCCCTCTCCGACAGGCCTGAAGCTGAGTTGGGCCTGAGGACTTTTCCCGACGGTCCCAGTGATCTCACGCCTTGGATCATCAGCTACGTCGTCTGGCTGTCGTCCCCAGCGTCGTGCAACCTCTCTCATTCTGCGCCACCAGCATCGTTCAGGAAGAAATTTGGGTGTTCTATCGATGTGATGGCGGATTCCTGTATGGGCGAGTGGATCATCGACAGTGGCGCTACTCACCACATGATTGGCGATCCTAAGGTCTTTCATGGGTATCTGCTTTCGTCAGGAAAGGAACGTGTTTCTCTTGCCGATGGTTCATCTATCTCTGTGGCTGGGAAAGGGAGTCTCTCACTTTTGAACAAGTTCTTAGTCCACAATGCTCTACATGTTTCCTATCTTCCCTTGAACCTCTTGTCGGTTTGCAAGATCACGAAAGAGTTGAATTGCGAACTTATCTTTTCTACTGATCGCTGTGTTGTGCAGGACTTGGTGACAGGGAAGAGGATTGGGATTTGTCTGGCTTCTGACGGGCTATATCGTTTACCTATGCGTGCTGCTCAGGCTCTTATGACGACAGTTAGCCAAGCAACGAAGAACAAAGAGGACTTCCTTCAGTTGATTCTCCGGTGGCATGAGCGCCTTGGACACCTGCCTTTTGGACTTCTTAAACAGTTGTTTCTTGATTTATGTTCCAGGTTAGGCATGACCATGGTGTCCTGTGATGTCTGTCACCTGGCCAAACATGTTAGAGCTTCATATCCTTTGTCTAGCCATCGGTCTAATGAGGTATTTGCCATGATTCATTCTGATGTGTGGGGGCCTTCAAGGATTCCTTCTTGTCATGGTTTTCAGTATTTTATCACCTTTATAGATGATTGTTCTCGTAACACGATTGTCTACTTGTTGAAAGACCGTAGTGAAGTTCCTACTGTCATAGAGACTTTCATTGCTTATGTGGAAACTCAATATGGAGTATCTGTTAAGACCTTTCGATCTGACAATGCTCGTGAGTATATGTGTCAGTCTGTTGATAGCTTCTTTCGAAAAAGGGGAATTGTTCACGAGACTTCCTGTAGTTATACTCCTCCTCAAAATGGAGTTGCTGAACGAAAGAATCGTAAGCTATTGAATATGACTCGGGCTCTTCTTTTTCAACGCCATGTTCCAAAAATGTATTGGGGGGATGCTGTGTTGACCAGTGCGTATCTTATAAATCGTTTGCCTAGTCGTGTGTTGAATGCGCAGACGCCTCACTTTATGTTACCGGGGAGTTGTCCAGAGTTTTTGGTTGTGTTTGCTTTATTCACAATCATAGCCCTCACATTCAAAAACTTGATCTAAGGTCTATTAAGGGCATATTTCTAGGTTATTTTCCTACTCAAAAAGGGTACAAGTGTCGGGACCCTTCCACTGGTCGCGCCTATGTTACCAAAGATGTCACTTTCCTTGAACATGCTTCCTATTTTGGTGAGAATCCTCTTCAGGGGGAGAATTCTATGTCAAAGGAAGAGTATTCTCCGAATCAGGAAGTTCAATTTTCAGATTTTTTGGACTACAGGCGTGAATGTTCTACTGGGGCAGAAGAGGAATGCAATCGTCTGTTTGGGCAAGTTTACTCTAGGCGAAGAGTCTGTACAGATGACATGACAGGTGGTGAGAATTCTACTCCCAATCCAGTTAGTCCTTCCTTGGATGACCCATGTCGTGCTCAGAAGCAACCTGTTGAAGAAGAGAGTCAGACTGTTGCTGCAAGTGAAGAGCTTCCCATCGCCCTACGAAAGGGTATCAGGTCATGTACTCAACATCCTATTGGTAACTTTGTTTCATATTCTAGACTGAACAAGGACTACAAATGTTTTGTATCTTCTCTTTCTTTGGCTATGATTTCCAGGAATGTTGCTGAGGCTCAGAGTGATCCCAAGTGGACTTATGCAATGCAAGAAGAGATGGAAGCCTTGAGAAGAAACATGACATGAGAAGTTGTAAAAATTCTTGAGGTGGCTCGCTTGGTTGGATCTAAGTGGTCTACACCATCAAGTACAGACCAGATGGAAGTGTTGAAAGATCCAAAGCTCGTCTTGTGGCCAAGGGGTTTAGTCAGAAATATGAGATTGATTACTTGGAGACATTTGCTCCTGTTGCGAAGATGAAGACTGTCAGAGTCATTATCTCCTTAGCTGTGATGAAGGAGTGGAAGATGTACCAACTTGATGTCAAGAACGCTTTTCTCAATGGAGACCTTGAAGAGGAAGTATATATGTGTATGCCTCCAGGATATGAGGAACCTGGAAAATGTTGCAAGCTAAGGAAAGCTTTATATGGGCTCAAGCAATCTCCTCGAGCATGGTTTGAACGACTTAGACTTGTCATGAGACAATGTGGATACCATCAAAGGAATGGAGATCATACACTCTTTGTGAAGAGAAATGAGCAAAATGTTACTATTTTGTTGGTATATGTTGATGGTATGATTGTTACAGGTGATGATGAAGATGAAATAATTAAGTTAAAGAAACTGTTGGCGATCGAGTTTGATCTCAAGGACCTTGGTAAGTTGAAATATTTCCTTGGCATTGAAATTGCTAGGTCTGGGACTAGCCTCGTGCTAAATCAATGGAAGTACACTATAGATTTGTTAAAGGAGACCGGGAAACTGGGGTGTAGACCAGCTTCTACTCCTCTAGATGCTGGCCGTAAGCTCAGTCTTAGAGATGGGGAGCCTCTCTGTGAGGAGGCTAAAAGAAGATATCAATGTCTTGTAGGGAAGTTGATTTATCTTACTCTCACTAGACCTGATATTACCTTTGCTGTGAATGTGATAAGTTAGTTCATGCATGCTCCCACAGATGCTCACTTGAAGGCTGTTGACAGGATCTTATGCTACTTGAAGAGGAATCCTGGCAAAGGTCTCCTGTATGTTAAGCAAGACGCTCTTGGGATTGAAGGTTATTCAGATGCAGACTGGGTAGACTGTATTGACACTAGGAGGTCCACCTCTGGCTATTGTATCTATTTGGGAGGGAATCTCATAGTGTGGAGGAGTAAGAGGCAAGACGTATGTTTTCGTTTCAGTGCTGAAGCAGAATACAGAGCTGTTGTTATGGGAGTTTGTGAGCTTTTGTGCCTGAAAGTATTGTTGACTGATATTGGTATAAAAGTTGAAGAACCAATGAAGATGTATTGTGATAACAAGTCAGCAATCAACCTGGCCAACAACCCTGTGCTTCATGACAGAACAAAACATGTTGAGATTGACCGACATTTCATTCAAGAAAGAATTGATGCTAAAGAACTTGTGCTTATATGAGATCTGAAGACCAAACTGCTGCTGTCCTGACCAAAGCCTTGTCTTCAACTTCATTTGAGAGAAATGTATCCAAGTTGGGCATGTTTGATCTGTATTGCCAACTTGAGGGGGAGTGTTGACGTGTTTTAATGTACGGGTCTGGGTCTGGATCCAGCCCAGTGTGTGCTCCTGTTGAAGCCTGTTGAGACTCTACTTGTATCTTGGCAACCCTAATTTTTGGGTGTGAATGAAATCTTAAGAGAGAGAGAGTCTGGTTGCTAGTGGGCACCAGTTCCTCCTCATCCGTGGTTTTTTCCCTCTTGTTGAGGGTTTTTCCACGTTACATCGTGTTCGTCGTATTTTTTTCCTATTTTTCGTGTTTCTACAGATATCATGATATTTTCTAAAATATCATGATATTAATGTAAACAATAATAAAATAAAGGGAAAAAATCATGATATTTTGATAGAATGGGGAAAATATGTTTATTTAGTTACTTTCACGATTTTTCCTACTTTTTGAATTGATATTATCATGGATTCAAATTTAGACTTAACTAAATTGTTTTCTTATCATTTTTATCATCATTAAAACATTCCTTTTATCACTGTTATATAGTTTTATTATGTGTTCTTATTAGTTTCTTATTTATTTCATTTAAACTTAATTTTTATTTTTAAAAATTTTCTGAGTTTTTTTCGATGATTTTTCTGTAAAAAAAACAACTTTGTTGAAGAATGCACAAGAAAAAATATCGCTGTTAAAAACCCAAGAAAAAAAAACGCGTATTATACGTTAAAAACGTCTTTACCATATAAAACGGGAATAAAACGCGTTTTTTTTCAAAAAAACGTTTAAAAATAAAAGACGCGTATAAAACGCGTTTTATACCCGTCTTCCACGTTTTTTAAGACATATGTTTTTAAAAGAAATGGCACGCGTGTAATATTTGTAAAAGAATTGGTTTTTTGTAACTTGGATGCTCCTTTTAATGGCAAAAACGTCTTTTTAAAGGATGGCATGCGTGTAATATTTGTAAACGAATTGGTTTTTTTTAACTTGGACGCTCTGGCAAAAATGTCTTTTTAAAGGATGACACGCATTTTTTTAAACTTGGATGCTCCTTTTAATGGCAAAAACGTCTTTTTTAAAAGAGAAAGGGGCTTATTAACTTCCCGCCATCCTCTCCTTTTTCCGTTTTTCCTTTTTCCGTTTTTGATTTTCTCATTTCCCGCCTCTTGGTGGAGTTCACTTGGGAGGGGAAGGGGAAGAATTTATTAACTTTAAACTTTATTTTTAATTTTTAAGTTGGCAAATTGTTTCAGACATGTACCTAAAATTTGTTGCTTATCTAGCTATTTTCCAATGTTTTTTTAATTTCTCATTTATTTTATTTTTATATAATTGTTAGGATTTTTTATTTATTTTTTAAAAATTTACCGTCTTTTTCCCGTTTTATTCCCGAGATTTTTTTCCTCGCCGTATTATACCCGTTTTTTTCCTCGCCGTATTATACCCGTTAGCGTCTTATGTGACAATGATATATATATATATATATATATATATATATATATATATATATATATGTTTCTCTGTGTGTGTATAGCAGGGTTTTTTGAAACAGGTTCTTGACAAGATGATGCTTTCAGACCTGACCTTGTACTAAGCACGAAGTTGAGTGACGTACAAACACAAGTGTCTCTGCCTGATGTGGGTGCTTATTGATTGGATTAAATGATTAATAACCTTTTGTGATAGATTAACCTGTTTGTGATTTCAAAGTAGTGTCATGTTTATATCTGTAGGTGTTAACAATACACAAGCTGTTGTGATCTGCTGAAACACGAACTCTTTTCTACTTTTTCTTGATTTCCTAGAAAGGTTCCAGTCTAATGGTGCACTGAGTTTAAAGTTTATTAGTTTTTGTTGATTATGTTTTTAATGGATGTCACAGGTAAGGACTTCTGGGCAGTTTATTGTGGTCACAATTGGAGATATGTTGAGTGTGGTTCAAGAACAGTACCAATTGCATCATCAGCCATGCTTCCTTTATCTCTCTAGTGAAGTCATTAAGGTTTGTTTACCCTCAAATGGTTTTACTTCTTCTGTCTATAGCAAATTTATCTTATTAACAACATATTTGACTATAATATGGTAAAGATATTTGGATCTGAGCCATCTTGTGCCAACTATCTTGGATGCTTAATTGAGTCCCTCTTTCGCCATACAACACATCTATTGACAAAAATTGAGGTAAAATTTGGTAACCTGGATGTAGTTACTGTTCTTATTTAGGCAACTTAAGAAGCTAATTTGCATCTTCTTCTCTTGTAGGAGTTTACTGCAAGACCTGACATAGCAGATGACTGTTTTTTATTGGCTTCAAGATGTATCCGATACTGTCCTCACATATTTGTACCATCATCAATTTTCTCATCCCTGGTTGACTGTTCAATAGTGGGGATCACTGTGCAACACAGGTATCAACTTAATCAATCCTAAATAAGGAAAGAATGGAAATACAAACTATGATTGCAAGGAACTGAATTCTAACTGCTTAAATGCTGCACCAAATCTGTATGAATATTCTCAAGGATTATTTTTATGTTAAACTCTCTTTTTTTCATTATCTTTTTCTCTTAATGTCGAACTGGTTTTCCTGAAAGAGTATAAAAATTTAAGTACATTTACTGGTCAGTATTAAAGTGTACATTTGTTTTTTTATCTTGAGTGTGAATATCTGCTAATCTGCAACAAATATATTTGGAATAGAATAAAGATTTTGCCATCTGGTTGGATTTTATAGGCTTGCACATTTCTAGGGTACTCTGGTTTATGAAACATACTCTCTTCTGACATAGACGTCATTATCCAAATAAATGTGCAACATGCACAGCATTAGTTTTTAAAGGTCTTTCTTTTTTCTTCTTGATGCTAATTGGCTTTCATGACATGAAATATTTCTGGCACTGGTCTCCAAAAAATTGATGTTAGTCTTTTTCCTTTTTCCCTTTTCTTTGCTCCCCAACTCTGGAACTTGCTTTCTTCTAAATAGGGTTCATCGAATTTTCGAGATATTGCATCAAATATTTCTGGTACTTTTCTCCGAAAGATTAATGTTAGTCTTTTTCCTTCTTCCTCTCTCTTTTTATGCTAGAATTTGCCGTCTTCTTAATTCATGTTTACTGACAGTAACAATGATCTGTATTTTCCCTTTAGGATATGCTAAATAGTCTGGTCTTAGGTGGATGTGCAGAGACTTGTCCTTCTAAAACAGTATGGACACAGACAATATACTTCATTTGTAAGCACTTAGGTATCTCTTGGATGTTGAACTTAACTGTTCATATAGTCATAGCTTTTCCAGTAGAGATCACTGGTTCACTGATTAGTCACAAAGATTGCTGATATTTCCAGCATTATTATTGACAATGCTTTCTCAATATTCTTAAAGGACCCCTTGGAAGCACAAGTTGCAACAAATCCTTTCTAAAAATGTGAATTTTATTTTTTTACAATTAACTTTTGTTATTGTTGTCACCGTTTTTGTAATTAAAAATAGTAGAAACTCAGCACAAATACCTATTAAGTTGATGGATTCAGTGGTAGTTCTTCCATAAAAATTTATTGGGTTTAATAATTCGAAGTTGAGTTTGAGTGGTGCTGATCTTTTGGACTACCAGGTTGTGATGATTCAATACATAGTTTCTTGTGTTGTGAGTCTGATGGATATACAGATTTCTTGATAATTACTACAAACCTGATCTTGTGACTTTTCTGTTGTGACAGGGAAGCCTGCAACTCGATCTTGACTTTCATGTCTGATGTGCTTGATCTTGCAAGTTCTGTAAATGGACAGGACTATCGAGCTATGATAGACAGTGTAGTTCTTCCTAGAGGGTCCATCGTTACTAGAATCCTGGTGGCCTCAATTACTGGGGCACTTCCAACGTCTCGGCTTGAAGAGGTTTGCACTATAGATGTTTTTCATGTATTTATGTGTTTCGGCATGTGCCTACATGTCTATACATGCTTGCATTCTTAACAGTGTTCTTCAGATCACAATTGGAGGACCCTTCTACTTGTCAATATCTGGTTGGGGTTAATAGAAGATCTTGCCTTACACATAGTTGTTCCAGCTTTTAACATGAAACCTTGCCTTTCCTGAAGGGCTTAAATGCAGATTTGACAGGATTTCTAAACATTTTTAGTTCCACAGACCCGATGTCACATGAATGCAGGCACAGGTGGAGGTGAGGATTTCGGTGCATTTTTAAAAAACATGGATATATGTAAGTATGGACCTATAATAAGATACTTAAACAAAATGTACGTTCGTTGTTTATATTTTTAAAATGTAGATTACTTACCACAATGTACCAAATTGTTTATATGTTATGTACGTAGGTATGGTGCTACAATAAGATCTTAAACGAAGACGTGCATTCATTGTTTATCTTTATAAAATGTAGATTACGAAACCAAAAGTACCAAAATGTAGAAAAAGGTACCATGTATCAACTTGGGTGTGTGGAAAGTTGGGAAAAACCAGGCCACTTGGGTAAGAGACAAAAACCAGGCTCATTAGAAGTAATTATTAAAGTCAATTTTCTGAAATCTAACCTTATATATATGATCTTGATAGTGTTTTAGTGACGGATATATATTAAGTTACTCATTTTTTTTGCTTTAATAATGTATTTTTAAGAATAAAAAAAAAACTGAATAGCTCTTGTATAATCAAAATTTGATAGTAGAAAAGATCTATTTTTTAACAAAAATAACTTGAACTGAAGCATGATTTATATAAAATTAGTATTTATAAGTACATTAGGAGGTTCACATTTTGTTTAAAATACTTCTTAACATAAAAGTAAGGAGATCTGTTTTTTATCCCCTTACTGAAGTGGTCTGGTATTTACAAATTATTATATATGTATGTGTAGGTATGGAGCTACAGTAAATTCTTAAACAAATAAAGAAATGCATTCACTTTTGTATTTATAAAATGTAGATTATCAAACAAAATGTACCAAAAATTTAGAAAGATCGAGTTTGCTATGTCCAAGTCATTTCCTGTGCCTGCATTTGTGTCAAGCCATGTTGGCATGGATACGGTGCCCTTCCAGGAGTATCGGTGTGACGTACCAGACCTTTTCTACATATTGAAGAGAGGTTCTCATTTTTTATTTACTGAAATCAGATTCCTAAAATACTGGCTGTAAGGACCTTTACTGCATTCGAAGATGGGGAACATGCTCTCAATATGGATGATTGGGAGGGTTTCTCTTAGATATTTCTTGTGCTATCATTGTAAAAATGTTCCTGGGTGCTGTCTTCTTTTCGAATTTGAGCAATGGTTGTTTTCTACTAGTTTTTCTTGTTAATCCAACATGTACTCTTGTGAATTCAGGTATCATATGTTCTACGCTCCCTAACAAGGGCCTATGGTCTGAGGGCGTGCGAGTGGGCAAAAGAAGCTATTTTACTCATCCCATCAACAGCCGTTACTGAGTCAGAAAGTTCCAGATTTCTTAATGCATTGTCTAAGTTGGCGTCAGAAGCCGATAGTTCTGCTCTCTTCGGCCCACTCGAAGAACTGTCTGATGTTTGTCGACGCAACAGGGCAGTGCAGGAGAGTGTGCAGGGAGCTCTGAAACCACATCAGTTGAATTTTGTTCGTGTATCATAGTGAGGGGCTTCATAGCGGTGCGTTCTCGTGATGGTGTATTCCAGAGATCGGTTTGGGCTCTCGACAGTTGTACATAGTGAAGAGTGGAGAAATTGCATTTTTTGCGTGCAATACTGCTTGAGATTTACCCTTACGATTATCGTTCAATCTGCCAAACCAGTTTACTGAAGGAATGCTGGGAAAGAAGAGATATACAAGGAAAAAAAAAACATGAACGCTTTGTGAATTTCTAGTTTTGTTTGAAAACTCGCGAGTTAAATGTCGTTTTCACCTGCAGTTGCGGTGCCATGTAAAACGTTGGATTTATTTATTTATTTGTTAAATGTATTATTTTTGTCATGTTGTTACAGTAGACGGATTGGGTTTTCGCGTCGATGGATACTTTTTAATCTTCTTTCTCTCTGCCTTTCCCTCTTTATGTTTGTAATTTTTTTTTGTTTTCTTTATTGAGGTGATTACAAGCTAACATGGTCTGATACTGAAACATTACATTTTTTACATTTCAATTAAATACAATTTCGTGTATGATCCCACGGAAAACCTTCGCTGAAGCCTCTTTGAGAGCAGCGGGAAGTTCCTTGACTGTTCCGCTCTTTTTGAGGGTATATACGAAATTTCTTATTTACTTAGGTTATCCTTATTTTGGACTTTTTTGTCCTTACTTAGGTGATACATTCGAAATTTCTTTTCAGAAAATGTAATACTAGGAAGTCACGCCACGAAACACCGTAAGGATGAAATAAATCTTGTGGTGGCCAGAACTTTTTTAACTTTTCTGAAAAAGTCGTCGTCCATGTCCTTGTATATATAACTAACATAGGATATAAGAAACAGGAGAATTTCTAGACATGGGAAACCTAATAAACGCGAAATTTAAGTATGCAACCTAGAGTCAACAAGGTGGTGCCATCTCTAATATTTTACGTAGAACCAGATTTTTGACTGATTTTTAGGCGCAAGAACTGTTACTCATAGATAAAATGAAACAGTGGGAAGAAAAATTAAAGCCCGTGATTGTGCTTTCCAGAAAAGCATGAAGTTAATCTTGCCAGCTTATTTGAAAGGCAGATTTCTGATACGTCAGGATGTTATGTTTTAAAATTTTCAGTTCATTTTTTTCTAAATAGCAATTAAAACTCAAATATTACGATTTTAGTTTTCCCCTGTGAGGTTCACCCGTCCTCAGATCACCCCTGACATAGTTTCAAATCGCGATACAAATTTTAGTATTTCGTGTTTTTCATTCGGAAAATCCTTTCCTCAAAAGGACTATACAGTAATTAGCAATCTAGTTCAGTACAACAGTTACTAACAATCCTTCAGCAAACAATAAAAGAATAAAAAGAACAAAGCAAGTAAAAAGTGGAGAAGGAAAAAGCAAAACAACTGCCGTTTTCAGTCTTTTGAATGATATTTGCGGGAAGGACATATAACGAAACATGACGAAATGCACTTTACAGAAAGGAGTTGGAACTAGAAGTTTCTGGACTTAATCCTTTCATCGCATGGCTGACGCTGTTTTATTACATGTCCGAATTCATTCTACGTTGGGAGGCATTGTCAAGTTTGTTGTGCTACCTTCCAACATCCTAACAATATCTTTCATACATGGCCTAGCATTTGGATTCCATTGTATGCACCACAAGGCTATAGTAGCCATCTTTGGAATCATTCCATCTTCTCCTTCTCCAATGCCTTGACACTTATGATTCTTAGAAAGAGTCTCATGAATCCAATAAGGAAAATATGCTTCACTAGAAGAACCTTCTGTCGGACCAAAATTTTCTTTCATCCCAACAACCGAAAGCAGTAACATCCCAAAGCTGTAAACATCTGCCTTATGGGAGGCGTGCCTGGAATTGTCATAAAATACCTCAGGAGCAATGTAACCGATTGTGCCTTTGCCTTCTGTAATAGTCACAATGCTTCGCTCTCTACCATATGATTTTGCTAGACCAAAATCAGAAATCTTTGGCGTGAAGTCCAGGTCTAAAAGAATGTTATGTGGCTTGATGTCGAAGTGGATGATTCTTCGATCACAGCCTTGGTGTAGATATTCGATTCCCCTGGCAATACCTAGTGCTATACCATGCAGCCTTTCCCTTGACAAGTGATGGTCTGCAATTGTGCTCGTGTTTATGAACTTTTCAAGTGAACCATTTGCCATGAATTCGTAGACAAGTGCTCTTCGAGACCCTTCAACACAGAAGCCAAGAAGGCGAACCACATTGACATGGTGAATCCTCCCAATGGTAGCTACTTCATTACAAAATTCTTCCCCATCATTATACGATTTTTCCATAAGCTTTACAGCCACCGGTGTGCCATTGGTCAACCATCCTTTATAGACACTCCCATACCCACCCTGTCCAATTTTATGCTTGAACTTACTTGTCATTTTCATTAGGTCATTGTATGTGTATCTAGTGGCTGTGAGAGGTCTGCAATCCATCACGAACTTCTCAACTTTTGTTGTTGTATGGAGTTGCAAGCATCCATTTAGTGCAGGAGACCTTCTTGAACTAGAAATCCAAAGGGATCGAGTGATGAAGAACAATAAACATGCTAACAGAAAGCTGCCGACTGCTGCTCCCAAAACTGTTGAAGTGAAAATGAAGATTACACTGACGGCAATTGTTGTCGAGAGCTAAGCTTGTCCTGGATACCTATTTATGATCCTAATCGTGTCTAGGAAAGAAAATTTTCACTGGCATAATGTCGAAGTTGCTCTTGCATTGTCAGCCACATGATGAAATCGGTGGAGAATGAGCGTGATAAGGTCGATGAACATTTGGAAGTTAGAACCATGGATATTTATCTCTACCTGTTTTTCT
This sequence comes from Nymphaea colorata, assembly GCF_008831285.2. Classification (NCBI taxonomy): domain Eukaryota; kingdom Viridiplantae; phylum Streptophyta; class Magnoliopsida; order Nymphaeales; family Nymphaeaceae; genus Nymphaea; species Nymphaea colorata. The sequence goes on along the minus strand of NC_045148.1, from coordinate 15,154,002 downwards.
TTATAGTGATGAATGTAACATGCCTATCAAAAGTAGGAGGAAATTAAGCTCTGCCTATATGTACACATAGGTTGATGAAAGCATCTATGCATTCTGAGAGAGAGGGAAATCAGTGTGAATGATATTCTGTAGGAACCATCTGATATAAAATAGGACGATTTCAATGGTCGTGGCAGTTCAACTCCTAAATAGCCACAATCCGTTCGAAAGGAGAATGATCTGGTCATCAAATCCAACGAAGAGTAGTCTCTAGGTCAGGGTCAGGAAACTGGTGGTTGCGACACGAAGGGTGGGAATAAGAACATTAAACAAAAGATTTCCGACTAGACAGATCAGGTTAAGCAAGTATCTTACCTATTATGACGGCCAAACGGATGTGGTTCGTCTTTTTACCTGCAAGCGCAACATGAAACATTTGAGCAATAGCAAATCAGTGCCTTCCAGAGTAACAGACTGAAAAATAAATCATGTTTGGCAAGCCTATCTCCATCTTATAAAGAAGATCATCTGTAACGATGAAAGAATCGTTTGACACCTTAACCTCGCAGCAAGGAAAATATTCTTTTGCTTTCTTTCTAGACATAAGTGGGAAACGAGAATCTCCGACGGGGAAAAAAAATGTGTCTTCTTACTTCTATATGGGGATTCCGGTGTAAAAGATTAAAACACAATATCCATGGTCAGGGTGACCGATTTGCAGGGCAGGGGTCCAATACACTAGCTAATAGTTGCAATTCTGATTCAACTCAACCTGTTAAAGCTTCAACTTATTGGCTATCAATTTGAGGAACTGAACGAATAGCCGATCTATTTAGGGGCAACCACAACAGCCTGTAGAAGCTACAGCCGGAAAGAAAAGAAAGCAACAATTTTCTTGTTAAAGATTGCATCTGCATGTCCAAAAAAAACTGTAACAAATGTGTAGTTTGAATTATGAGCATGATATTGCGGCCGAGTTTGTTCCAGTTTTCCAGAGAGGTAATTACGCCTGACCTCATCAACAAGAGGAAAGCACCATCACAAAATTTTGGGATCAGTACACAACATATTAATCCGTGGTATATGAAAAGGGCGGTACCTCTGTCAGAAACGGTCGGACCACCGTTTGAAATCGGTTTACTTGTTGGATCGCTCGGAATCGCAGAGCCGTTTTTGCAGTGACAAGCAGGAAGGTTGTTGCCACCAGAATCGCACACTGACTCCCAGTGAAGACTAAATGTTCCATTTGGCAGATCAGGATGACTAGGATGATCAATTCCATAAAAAACTTTCCTCAGATTTTCCGTATCATTACATTTGATGCCGAGGATTGAGGGAGGCGAGAAACTGAAACCACAATGAAAGAATTTGTCTGCAAATTCGGGAGTTCGGCAAATATGTTCCACGAATGACATAAGATTGTAGTCTCTGTCTATGTCAATTCTGCCCTCACAGTACGAGATATTCCTAACATGAAAATTTTGGTTGAACAGAGAAACCTGTGTGATTCCTCCCCTGCATGATATGACATGGATGCCACAATTAGGAGGAGGACCGTCGTCATAGGTGAAGGGCCAATGAATAGGAAACTCTTTACTGCAGTACTCACGTGGATCGTGTTCATCTGAGAGAACGCCATAGATGTGCAGACTCAGAATGAGAAGAGGAAGAAGACGAGGAGAGAAGCATAAGATAGAACAAGCAGCGGCCATGGCTGTGTGACCGGTAAACTTAACGGGGAAATATCAGTGATTTATTAGAAGAACGCATAGAAGCAATTCGATCCATGAACCTTTCTTTCTGTTAGAAAATCACGTAAATCGACGATTCGTCAATGACGTGGAAGACCAAACAGCGAAGGCTTGGTCACTAGTGTCGGTGCCAAAAAACAGTGAGTGGTGTGACTGAAAGAAGCTTGTATTCGATTGCCCGATCGGCCATGAACGGGTGACGAACGCAGAGGTGTGTGTCGTGTGGCCAAAGGAATGCGTGAACTCCTCGGCATTGTGTCAGCATCGCATGGGAGAAAATGTAAGGCTTTGCATGAGGATAAAATAGAATCTTGTGCTAGTCTAGACTCTAAATCTTTCAATTTTTCTGGAAAAGAAACGTCGTCCATGTCCTCGTCCATATCAAGACGTCCTTCCTCCGGAAAACCAAGAGATCAGCTGGAAGATTGATTCGGCCGGTGACTTTGGTGGAAACCTAAACTTCACGGCCTTCTTCCTGTCCACCAACTTTCTTCTCTCACTCTACCTTGGATAGAATGGGACTGTTCAAGGGCATTTTTACAACAATTTCCACAAATTTGAACCACCACTCGGTCAAAATAAATTTCTTGTCATAGTAGTGCCTCGTCGTTGATTGATATATTGCCAAAAACAATGCTCACATTTCGACATTTTTTTCTTTCAAAAAGTCCGGTGATGTTTATCCATGAGGAGACAATCATCGATCTACTTACTCGATACCGTCCAAATACCCCAAGTGCACGGATCAATTAATTCATCAGCAGCTTACCTGTAATTAGAAGATAATTGAGAGGTAAAATGAAATTTGGACTATGATAATGTCTTTTTAACGCAGTTGGGCATGGTCAGCAATTCAAACCTAGTATCACTATTACATTTATTTTTTTTTTAATTTAAAAATTTATATTAGGATCACAATTCAGTGGAAAGGAAAAGGAATTTAGAAAGGTATCATAAGATAAGCTCCACAATAGAATAAATACAACTACCACCTCAAATAACAACCATATAATAGAACAGCAACAATAAACTATTTTTAAAAAAGTAAAAGAATGATTTATAAGGCTGGACAGGGCGGATTCAACGATTCAAAGTCGATTTCTGGTTGGCTTGGGTTCATGCATGCAGCCTGCGCCTATGCCTAATCATTCAGGTTTAGGTCTAGGCTTTGACCAGCTTGGCCTGACTCCGTTTTAATATATAACAAATAAAATATATATTTATAATGAAAATACATAAAAGTAACAAAAAATATTTTTTTATATATGTTGATGGTAAAATCCTCATCTTTTATGAAATAAAAATTATGTTATCAAACAAAAAAGCTTTTAGTTCCGAAATTATAGATTCATTTTTAAAATTAAAATTTTGGAACTGTGATTCTACCTTAAAGAGGTCAAATCATGATTCAAGAGTTTTAAAATTTCTTCGTATCTCTTCGGGGCAAATGTCATGATAATTTTTAATTAGTCAATGCTATAATTTTAATTTGTTTCATCAAACACGTCATTTTGGATCCTGAAATTAAAATTCCGAACTATCAAATCTAAAGGAAAACTGGAAATGGATTTTCTTTTCAATTTCAGTTTGAGGTGGAATTTTATTTCTGCAATTTTAATTCAAGACCCTCATACTAGCCCCAAGTAAACATGAATAGCCAACTTGACTGAGAAACTAAACAGACAGGCACATTTCCGGTCTGAAACTAAAAATTGAGGAAAGGCGACAAGGTAACATGAATAGCCAAACTCAGCTGATTAATGCTGCCAATTTTCTGTCAAAAAATTTCCCACTTTTTGCTGTTTCTCGAGTACCCGAATCATCATTCTGATATAGATGAAGAGTCGGTACCTCGACTCATGAACTCATGTTCAATTGCGGGGTAAAAACGATTGGGAGGCATTGTCAAGTTTGACGTGCTGCTTTCAAACATCTTAACTACTTCTTTCATACAAGGTCTATCAAGTGGATTCCATTGCATGCACCACAAGGCTATAGTGGTGACCTTTCGAATAATTTCATCTTGCCCTTCTTCAATGCCTTCAAAGTTTTGATTCTTTAAAAGAGTGTCATGAATCCATTGAGGAAAATATGGTCCAGTAGAACACCCACCAGTGGCACCAATCTTTTCTTTCATCCCAAGCATTGCTATCAGCAACATTCCAAAGCTATAAACATCGGATTTATGTGAGACATGCCTGGAATTGCCATAGAATACCTCAGGAGCAACGTAACCAACTGTGCCTTTGCCTTGTGTAATAGTTACAGTGCTTCGCTCCTTGGAATATGATTTTGCTAGACCAAAATCAGAAATCTTTGGTGTATAGTCATGGTCCAAAAGAATGTTGTGTGGTTTGATGTCAAAGTGGATGATTCTTTGATCACAACCTTGGTGTAGATACTCAATTCCCCTCGCAATGCCTAGTGCTATATCATATAACCTTTCTGGCCTGAACATGCAACGACCTGCAATTATGGTGTTGGTAATCTTCTCAAGCGAACCATTCGACATGAATTCGTACACAAGTACCCGACGAGACCCTTCAACACAGAAGCCAAGGAGGCGAACCACGTTGACATGGTGAATCATACCAACGGTAGCAACTTCGTTACAAAATTCTTCCCCATCTTTATACGATTTCTCCATTAGCTTTACTGCCACCGGTTTGCCATTGGACAACCATCCTTGAAAGACGCTCCCATAGCCACCCTGCCCAAGTTTACTTTCGAACTTGTTTGTCATCTTCATTATGTCACTGTACGTGTATCTAGTGGCTGTGAGAGTCTTGTAATCAAGCAATAACTTCTCAAGTTTTGCTGGTGCATGGAGTTGAAAACATCCGCTTTCTGCAGGAAATCTTGTTGCTCTGGAAACCCAAAGGGATCGAGCCCAGAACAACAAACATGCTAATAGAAAGCTGCCGACAGCTGCTGCCAGACCTGTTCAAGTGAAAATCAATGAAGATTATGTTCATGGTGAAAATACTCTAGAGTTAGTTTTTCTTGGATGAAAAGCACTGCAGGCATTTAAGAAGTATGCTCACCCAAAGTTGTCGTTATTTAAGAAGCTGGGAGAATGTACGTACCTATTATGATCTCCTTCCATTTGCTGGAACCGATTCCTGCATATCAAAATAAAGATTTCAAAGGTCTTCAATGGATGGTCAATATGACAGCTAATCTACGAGATTAAATACAGTATGTCCTCCCTACCAAATGCAAACATTTGGTACTACAAGATGAATGACTAACAAAAGCTACAGATCATTACAAGACGGATCACGAGCCACACAAACCGATTGTGAGAAAGATAAGAGGGAACTTAAATAAGCGCAAAGAGAGCTTGATCTCGAACCCAGGAGAAAACCCATGGCAAAACCAAGCAAGATTCTGTTTTTTTAATTTGTAACTTTTCTTTACTAAGGACTTCGTTTCGTGATTGCGGCCTGCTCCACTGATTGATTAATGCCGATGGAAAAGCTTGGCTGAAGATATAAACTCGTGTCAAACGTTACAATTTAGGAGGACCATCGAGATAGTTGAAGGGCAAAATGGTGTTTGATTTTTCCTTAGTACAGTTCTAATGTGGAGGGGAAAAATTGAAGAGAACAGAACAGAGTTGCAGACTAAGCAGAAGAAGGGGAGAAGAAGAAGAAGGGAGAACCATAAGACAAAGTAAAAAGTTCCCATGGTCTTGTGCTCGATCATGAATGCTAGCTTTTGAAATTTTGAGGATATAAAAAATTGCCAGATTTTGTTGTTCTTCTTTATTTCAGAAATATTCAGATTTGCATAGGGGCTTAGGATCATAGTGGTTGACCGTGATAACTTTTTTTTTAATCCAATAATTTTTTTTTTCTTATTCAGCAAACTGTGGATTTTATTTCACAGACTTAATTTCACGTAGAAAGTCCCGGGGAGAAATTTTATTTCTTGCAATCTATGTTGGGCAGAGAGAGAGAGAGAGAGAGGGAGAGACTCACGGTTGCAATTGCCATAGCGAGAACCCTGCCTGCAGAAGCAAAGGAAGCCGTTGCCGATGGTGCTGTATCCGCAGCGACCACCTGAGGCGGTGCAATCGGCGCAAAGGGTCATGCTTTCGACCGTCCATCCCAGATCGAACTCATCGGACAAGGATATATCGCTGAAGCCACTAGAAAAAGATGACGCCAAGATGGGGAAGCTCACCATTGCCTTGCAGAAGTTAAACCAACGAAAGCTTTTGTACAGATAGTCGTCGTTAGAGAAGGCGTAGGAATAGGAGGTAGAGGCAGGGCTAGAGCACACCGACACGATGTTATTCTGGCCCGGGATGTAATCCAAGCTTTGATTGAACCCGCCAGTAGCATTGGGCTTGGTAGAGCATCTGTAGAAGAGGATCACCGATCTGTAATTTGTAGTGAATCTGAGTGGGAGGTCATCGTTGGTGATATTGAAGAGCGTGACATTTATGGAGGGGTAGAAGCACCCGCCATGGCTGCCTAACATTAGGCTGCGGTCGATGGCCAGCTTGATGGTCTGAGCCGTGTAGTTGATGCTCTTGACAATGAACTTGAGACCCGTGGGCGTATTCAGGAAGAGGAGGGCATCGGCCTCGTCCCCTTGGCAGGTGAGGTTCAGACCAGGGAAAGCACAACTGGTGCCGGGTGTGGAGGCGTAAAGGGAGAAGGGATAGTTGACGTCGATGCCATTGCAGGACGCCGGGGCGCAGTCCCTGTATTCTGGGCTGTCTGCTGCTGTAAAGGATGGGTTGAAGCAGAAGAACAAGAAGGAGCAGAAGAAGAAAGCCTTCATCTGACTTGCGAGAAATGGTTCAATATCTCGACCAGGAGAGGAGCGAGTTGGGTATTGAAAAGGAGACTTCTGATCAGACGGAAGACAAGCGCAAGCCTTGTACTGATCCCTCTTTCTTTGGAGTTCGACTCCTTTCTTTTGGTGGATAGACACCCATAACAGGAAAGATCTTCCTCTGAATTCTTCGAAAACCAAGAGAAGAGGATTGACTCGGCCGGTGACTTTGGTGGAATCCTAAACTTCACGGCCTTCTTCCTGTCCACCAACTTTCTTCTCTCACTCTACCACATTCAATTGGATAGAATGTCACTGATCAAAGGCATTTTTACAACAATTTCCACAAATTTGAACCGCGACTCGGTCAAAATAAATTTCTTGTCATAGTAGTGCCTCGTCGTTGATTGATATATTGCCAAAAACAATGCTTACATTTCGACATTTTTTCTTTCTTTATAAAAAAGTTCAGTGATGTTTATCCATGAGGAGACGATCGTCGATCTACTCACTCGATACCGTCCAAATACCCCAAGTGCACGGATCAATTAATCCATGAGCAGCTTACCTGTAATTAGAAGACAATTGAGAGGTAAAATGAAATTTTGAGTATAATAGTGTCTTTTTAACGCAGTTGAGCATGGCCAGCAGTTCACACCTAGTATCACTGTTGCATTTAATTTTCATTTTAAATTTAAAAATTTATATTAGGATCACAATTCCGTGGAGAAGGAAAGGAAATTAGAAAGTCATAATATGATCAATCGGAAGTTGACTATTAGGCACCACCCTTGTTTGCAAAACATGAGTTTGTTCTACCAACAGGACAGATTTAACCACCAAGCTAGAGTAATCTAGACAAGAGAACTTCTTGAGAATTTTGTGTAATCGGAACCCCGTGTTCTTATGTTATGAGATCTAAAAATGACATTGTTTTTGTTACAACAAACATAATAAGATGATGAATATCATTTTTAAATTTAGTAACAAAAACATTCCACTGTTTTTGAAAATGAAAACATGATGGTTTTTAAACAAGTGTGCGGTAATAATGTAATGTTCTTTTAAAGGATGGACGTCTCATTACGAATAAGCATCAAGTTCTTCCCCAAGATGCGAATCGTGTGTTTGACAGCCCAATTACCTTGGTGAGAGATCCAGATAAGCGATTCGGATACCTGTGAAAGGCCAGTATGCCATCCATGTGCAGAGATGGGCTCAAGGCATGCATTAGGATTCGAAGTCCAAACTCGTTTGGAGATCCAAAAAGACATGGGCAGCTTAAACTTGGTTAAACCAAGCGACTTGACCGCATCGATGGCCTATTTCATATCGAAAACTACATGCTCAATCCATACCATCAATTGGGATATATAAATGTGAGTATATCGGACGGAGAAATATCTGCTCAATTGTCCGTGATAATGGCCACTTTCAAAGTAAGATATTGGCTAGGCATGACCTCAAACCAAATTTGAAAGTCTTATCCTATTTCAAAAAAAAAAAAAAAAAGGAAGTTTAAAATCATGAGTTTCAAATGATGTAGCGCAAGTGGACGGTAAGGTGATTCACATCAAATGAGTTAGTCTTTCAAATCATGAGGTCATTGTCATGCTCCAATGCGTTATTCCTCAAGACTGCAAACAACAGTAAGTGCGACACTCGAGTTGAAGTATGTACCATAGGTCTACCTAGACCCCAAAGCAAGACAAAAAACTAGAAACCCTAGAGGCCTTGAGGGTGTGTCTCATAACCTCAGATCTCATATTTGATACCGATATAATATCTCTTTATGTGCATCTCACAATGTAAACAATCACTAGGTTTTACCACTACATGGAAAAAGGGATTTAAGATCTCAATTTACGGCTAGAATCTCATATTTGAGGTTTGATTTTTTGGGGGAAGGAAGAGAGTGTGCAATCTTAAATCCACGGATATGAGATTCTCAATGATTTCAGATCACCTTGGATTTAAGATCCAATGCTATCAAATACCTTTTAAGGTTGTGTTTGTTTCACTGGGGATCTCAAATCCATGGTGATATGAGATCCGTAGCATCTCAAATCCATGGATTTAAAATCGGACCTCCCTCCCCCACCCCCTCCTTAATGCAACGTTACCAAGGATTTTAACATGCAGCATGGATCTTAAGTCCATGCTCTTGAGATCCAAACTGAGGATCTCCCAAAATGCACCTTTTTATGCAGCCTCAGATCTTAAATCCAAGGTTATCAAACACAACCTAAGTGTTTTATGTTGAAGGCCGTTTCCTCCAAGTAAACATTAAAAAATAAAAGAAAGTTTAAAATTTGAGGTGAGACGTGTAAAATATCATGAAATGGTTAGAAGACTAATTTCTAGCAAGGTGGATCATTCAACTCAGCCATTGACAATAATAGCAACTAGTTACAACTTTCACTAGATCCGAACAGCACATGGATTCTTACTAATTACCCAATGTTATACGTTTAAACTTGGAGTAATTATACAACAAGATTCTTTCATTGTAGTTCGATAATCAATAAAAATGAGAATTTTACTATTTGATAAAAGAATTTCTACTGTTTGACAAATGAATTCTGAACCTTAAAAAAGTTCAAAATATTTCTCAATGTTAAAAGGGAAGCGAAATATTTGATTGGGGTAAAGTATCACAAAATATCATGTATACCTTGGCAAAATATTGCACAAACTGGTGAAGAATTCAGAGTAAATGCTGCCAATCATTTTTCATCTTCCCAAACTTCTTAGAGTTCCAAACTAGTAACCAGAATATGTAGATGAAGAGTCAAGAGCTTCAATCATGTAGTCGGGTTGAATTGCAGGGCAAAAATGTTTGGGAGGCATTGTCAAGTTTGATGTGCTACTCTCAAACATCCTGATAACTTCCTTCATACATGGCCTATCAATCGGACTCCATTGTATGCACCACAAGCCTATGGTGGCTACCTTTCGTACCATTTCATCTTCATCTTCTCCAATGCCTTCAAACTTCTGATCATTAGAAATAGTGTCATGAATCCACTGAGGAAAATACGCTTCACTAGAAGATCCATCAGCTGGACCAATTTTTTCTTTCAACCCAACCATTGCTATCAGTAGCATTCCAAAGCTATAAACATCAGATTTATGCGACACATGCCTGGAATTGCCATAAAATAACTCGGGAGCAATGTAACCAATTGTGCCTTTGCCTTCTGTAATAGTTACACTGCTTCGGTCTTTGCAATATGATTTTGCTAGACCAAAATCAGAAATCTTTGGTGTAAAGTTGTGGTCTAAAAGAATGTTATGCGGCTTGATGTCGAAGTGGATGATTCTTTGATCACAACCTTGATGTAGATATTCAATTCCCCTTGCAATACCTAGTGCTATATCATATAACCTTTCCCTTAACACGCAATGGCCTACATCTGTTGTGTTTGTAAACTTCTCAAGTGAACCATTTGTCATGAATTCATATACAAGTGCTCTTCGAGACCCTTCAACACAAAAGCCAAAAAGGCGAACCACATTGACATGGTGGATCCTACCAATGGTGGCAACTTCATTACAAAATTCTTCCCCGTCTTTATGTGATTTTTCGATTAGCTTTACGGCCACTACTGTGCCGTTGGGCAACCATCCCTGAAAGACACTGCCATAGCCACCCTGCCCAACTTTATGCTTGAACTTCTTTGTCATCTTGATTATGTCATTGTATGTGTATCTAGTGGCTGTAAGAGTTGCGTAATCAAGCAAGAACTTCTCAACTTTTACCGGTGGATGGGGTTGGAAAAGAGAACCTGAACGAGTGAAGCAGTACAACAAACATACTAACAGAAAAATGCTGCCGAAAGCTGCTGCGCCTAGACCTGTTGAAATGAAAATGGAGATTATACTCATGGTGGTAGCCCTCGAGAGTTAAACTTTTCCTTGATGAAATGTATAGTTTACTCTTCCTTGATGAAATGTATAGTTTATCTTTCTAAGGTTTAATTCGTGGCTAAGATGCAGCAGTTAGATGTTGAGATTCGTCTGTCGAGGTGTCTCTATTTTTATATCCAAAGCTATGTTTAATTCCTTGCATATTTTCAGGTCTAACCATTCTAAGATATAAAGCAACGTTTTACCTTGACAGAGTTTGGCTGGCTGGAGATTGGGACTTGGGAGACTTAATTGGTCTGGTGCTTTAAGACAATGATCCCCATTGAACAAAAATGTGGCCGCACATAGTTAATCTATTGCATTTGAGTGTGCATGCATACATGTTATATTAGAAAAAACTGTGAGAACGTACCTATTATGGTTTTCCATTTGCTTGTGCCTCCTGCATATCAATGTAAAGATGTTAAAATTTTTTCTATGGTTGTCAATACAATCACAATTAATCTACGGGGATAACTGTAAAGAGTTCTCCCCAAATGCAAAAAACTTGTTGTATAACATGAATGACCAGGAAAGAGTACATATGAACATAAGATGGACCGAGCCAGAGATCAACTCTGGGAAAGACAATGAACATAAATAAGTGCAGAAACAGATAGCTTCATCTCGAGCTATAACAAACGTTCCCACACACGCATATATACGGAAAAGCTTAGACTCCAACTAACTTCCATGAAGATCGATGCATAGATGACGAAATTTCGGTGAAAATCAGATCCCACCCGTCCCAGGCGCAGCTAAAAGCATCAAGTTGTAAGCCATTGAATGCTATAAAAACAGAGAGAAAATTACTCATTGGCTTACCTTTGTAATCGCTCCTTTGACGGAGCAATCTTACCAGTGGCAAGCAGGGTTCATGTTCTTGCCACAATAGCTAAGATCAAACTTCCGTTGAAGACTAAATCTTCCATAGGATACAGTGAAATTTGAGAATATAGAATGTGGGACTAAAAGACTGAGAAATCTTCACCAGAAAAATTTCTATCTTTCCAGGGTCCTTTCACTATTGCATTTGAAGATGGCGATTTGGGGGAATCAAGAGAATTTGTATCCTTGGGTCCTGAATTTGGGGGGAAGGGTCGGTAGCCAAATGGTGGCCAGAGGCCCCAGGTCCCACCTATATGTTAGAAAACTCACAAGCTCCGGAGGCTTCTCTCTCCCTCTGTCTCTCTCTCTCTCTCTTCATTTTTTTTTTTTTTTGGAGAAAATAGTGACACGCCTCTCAGAAATTTTTTGATAATACCATTATGCCCCCTAAAATTTGTAAAAAAAAAATTAAAGTAGGCCATATCTAAAATGTTTTTACTGGCCTGCCACTCTTTGTGGAGCATTACACAAGTCTCTCATGGATGACAAAGAATGGTAATCTATGTTCTGCGTTCGGGATTTATACGAAGAATTGTGATGTTCCCGGGTGGAGGGCAGCCATATGGGAGAAGAGAACACTCAGAACGGAGGTGCAAACTAAGCAAAAGAAGAGAAAAAGATGCGGAGCCGGAAGACAGTAAGAAGTTGCCATGGCCGTGTTGCCCATAAACTAATTAAGGGGAAATGTTAAAAAAAAAAATTCACTAGTGTCATAAATGTTGTAATTATCTATTCCTTGTATCATGGAGCAAATTTAACTTCAATAAAGAATAAATATGGATGTCATATACCCTATTCATTGAGGGGTCACGTATTATTATCTTATGCAACACAAATCGTTCCCCAATCGATGTGCTCTACATGTAAATATTCAAAGCTTCTCAATAACATTTGACTCTTGGAAGAGAGTCATGTCAACTTTATATATTATATTCAGTTCATGCAAAATAGCTAAGAAAGTTGTGAAATAAAGACTGAAGCCGGTTAAAGAAATTGTCATTTTGGGAAAGAGAGTGGAAGAGAAGGATGGGGACATAGGCCCAAAGAGAGAGAGAGAGAGAGCTTGAAACCAACCATACGAAGCGCATGAACTAAATTAAATGCGGCAACGACTTGGCCTCCCCTTGTAATTGTCAACATGATAGATAGGGAGTTTGATGGTGTCAAGCTGTCTAAATGTTTATTATTTTTCCTTTTCATGTAAAAGGTAAGTAGGTCGTAGACTCGTAGTGATAATTCTTTCCGGAGAAAAGTGAAGGGGTGAACATGATAATAGCACTTTGTAACTTATTGGAAGTAGAAATATGAGATGGGAATATGACAAAAGGTAAAAGAAGATCGAAAGGCTCACGGTCGTTGCAGTTTTTATCGTGTAGTCCATCTCTGCAGAAGCAAACGAACTGCCCTGTGCTCGTCTTGCGCCCACAGCAACCTTGGGTTGCTTCACAGCCGGAGCAGAGCGCCGGCTGGCTCCAGTCCAGCATGAATCCACTCTTGACGGCCATCGGGAAGGTGCCGTTGTCCGGGATGCTGCCAACGCCCGAGATCAAGGGAACCTCCACGGACCTGTTGCAGACCGGCAACCACTGGGCACTCACTGAGGCCTTATCTGGAGGAAGGACGTAGGACCTCTAATATTGGTTACTCAAGCAATTAATCATAGGAAGGTTGTACGGCGACGACGTTGGCGGGGGGTAGGCGTTGGAGGAAGGAGACTGGTTGCCGGTGCAATTGATGAGGAAAAAATAGTGCGTGTTAACCGGATCCCATTTGAGGGTGGAGTTGGGATCGAGGGAGACGTTGTGGGCAGGCGCCGGACAGGGGTTAAAACCGATCTCCGTGTCGACCAGGGACAGCTTCTTGGAGTTGTACTCGATGCTCTTCACCAGGTAGACATTGCTCGGGAGGGTGAGGATGGGGTTGCCAGTGCTGCAGTTGATGCCGAATCCTTCGTATCCGCAGATCGATTGGGAAGAGGAGGGTGCCGTCGACTCGAGGTAGAAAGGGTACTTGACGATGAGGCTGCCGCATCTTGTCTGCGGGAAGTAGTCGGACAAGTTTTTGGCCGATATGGCGGCGATGAAGAAGAAGAAGAAGGGAAGCAACAAGAAGTGGCGGTGGTGGAGAGGCATGGTCGAGGACGATCGCTTTTCCATTGTAAGAGAAAGGCGTGTGTTGGAGGAGGAGGACCATAATAGTACTGGAGGATAGATAGATGATAATTTAGAAAGATAGTTAAAGGTGGTGGCAACTGGGAAAGATGCGGGGTGGCTTGCTATGCGTGGGAAAGGGGCCAATGCCTTCGCCGGCCTACACACGCGAGAGCCCATCTACACCATAATAGTTGACATGTTCTTCCTTTTCTCTACGCCCACTAGCAAACATGTGAGCCCGCAATTTCGTACTGTGGGCCTTCATGGAAGGCCGTGAAATGAACCCCCTTTGACACGCTATCTCCACGTACCTTTGGACATTGTTCGGCCATTGCTTGGCCCTACAGATTGCAGTCTAGTAATTGAACTCAAGTTTTTTACTGTCTCGCAAGGCCTGATGTAGCCTACTCAATTAATAAAGTCTGTTGGTTTTCTCAAACAACTACAAGAGAGAGAGCATTGGTCGCAGTAAAACAAATTCATGGCAGTAAAACTGTTATTATCACATGAGCCTCCTTGACATACATTCTTCCTGCTATATCAAAATCAAAACTTTTTGCTGAATTCGTGGCCCAGAACAAACTTTGAAACACTAAGCTTGAAGCCTTAAGGTGTTCAAGACAGACTCACAGAAGGTGAAGGAGTCAAACCGTTCGTTCTAATAATTGACAGAAATGCTCTTTACCAGCAGCCGGACGGGCGGTGGGTTCGACGACTAAAGCGGGCTCTGTGCTGAGTGCGAGATTCAGCCACTAAATGTAAAGTTGATTACGCTTTCAGTCTTCTTGAATTGCGACGACGAGGAACGCCTTAGCTTTTACCGGAAAAGCTTCTGATGCGAATTATTGGATTCAGAAACCACCCTCAAACTTTCAATTAACTTGAAGTGTCATCCAACGCGCACAGAAATACGTCTTAAGAAGGCATGTTTTTTTGTAAAAATGAGTGCAAACAAGAGGTTAAGCCACAACAGGAGGTGGCCGATACTCGCGGGAGATGGACCGCACTCAGAGTTTGATGAAACAAAGCATGTGGTCTCACGTTTTTCAAAGAAAATTTTCCCTAGCCAGAGAGAGAGAGACTCACGCGATGAGGACGGGGATGGGGCATCGGGCTGGTTGCAATTGACAGAATGCGCATCCTGTCTGCAGAAGCAAAGGAAGTGGTCGCCGGTGGTGTTGTATCCACAGCGCCCACCTGAGGCGGTGCAGCCGAGGCAGTCCCCCATACTATTGACCGTCCAAACCACGTCGAACCCCTCGGTCAAGGACGTCCACATGGTCCGGGCGTCGCGAGAAGAAGATGATATCAAGACGGGGAAGCCCAGCGTCGTTCGGCAGCTGGTCCACGAAGCTAAGGTGAAAGAGTCGTCAGAGAAGGCGTAGGAGTAGGAGGTAGCGCCAGGGTCAGAACACGCAGAGACTAGGTTGGAAGTGAAATTGTAGCTCGAGGAATCACCGCCGCTATAGTGGGGCACTCCACTATCAATAGGCTTGGTAGAGCATCTGAAGAAGAAGATCCCCATTGTATAATTCGTAGCGAAGCTGAGAATGGATTCACCATCGGAATTGGTGATATCGGAAACAGTGATATTCTTGGATGGAAGCGGGCACTGGTTGTTGACAACTAACAGGTTGCGGTCGATGGCCAGCTTGATGGTCTGAGTCGTGTAGTTGATGCTCTTGACAATTAACTTGAGACCCGTGGGCGTAATCAGGAAGAGAAGGGCATCGGCCTTGTCCCCTTGGCAGGTGAGTCGCAGACTTGGGATCCCACAACTTGTCCCGGGTGTGGAGGCGGAAAGGGAGAAGGGATAGTGGACGGCGATGCCATTGCAGGACGCCGGGGCGCAGTCCCTGTATTCTGGGATCTCTGCTGCTGTAAAGGATGGGTTGAAGCAGAAGAACAAGAAGGAGCAGAAGAAGAAAGCCTTCATCTGACTTGCGAGAAATGGTTCAATATCTCGACCAGGAGAGGAGCGAGTTGGGTATTGAAAAGGAGACTTCTGATCAGACGGAAGACAGCCTTGTACTGATCCCTCTTTCTTTGGAGTTCGACTCCTTTCTTTTGGTGGATAGACACCCATAACAGGAAAGATCTTCCTCTGAATTCTTAGAAAACCAAGAGAAGAGGATTGACCCGGCCGGTGACTTTGGTGGAAACCTACACTCCACGGCCTTCTTCCTGTCCGCCAACTTTCTTCTCTCACTGTACCACATTCAATTGGATAGAATGGGACTGATCAAGGGCATCTTTACAACAATTTCCACAAATTTGAATCACGACTTGGTCAAAATAAATTTTTTGTCATGATAGTGCCTCGTTGAGTGATACATTGCCAAAACAATGCTCACATTTCACCCTTTTTTTTCTCCTCCTTTCGGTCGAGGAATGTTTATTCTTGAGGAGACGATCGTCCATCTACTCGCTCGATCCATTCCGTCCAAATCCCAAGTTTACTGATAAATCCTCTTCTACTATGCAGGTAAATGTTGCAGTGCGGGACAGTTTTGGCCCTTTAAAAAAAATCGACCCACATGCCTCTCTCTCTCTCATGACATCAATTAGCTTAAGTTGGACCACATGTACTTATTCTAACATATCATTTAGTGGATTTTATTGTTGCAGGCCCGATTTTGTAAGTCCTTGCAATAATTCAAATTGCTCGACTTTGGGCAGGTCCTCCCCAAATGTGTGAGCTAATTGGCAATTAAATAAATCCATAAATAAAACATATAAATACCATTAAAAATTAAAAATGTTCATCAATCATCACCGGAGCATTTGGCAAATTAGTTTCTTAGTCGCCCGGATAATGTTCCATAGGCGTCCTTTTCATAGTAATGCATGGCCTCTAATTTCATGGCTTTATTTAATGCATGACTAGTGGAAGGCAGATATGGAATTCGGCCCTTGAGTCTATCCATTCGATTGGTTGAATATTTTTTTTAGTCGTGATTTTATTCATTTGCAAGAATTTCAAATCGCTGCCCAACTTTTGAAGTTCATCAAACAGGTGCCCAACGTTCTAAGCTCAATCTCAAACAGAAACAGCCGCCTCAAATTGATGGCTGACATGAGGTTCAAATTATTTTAACATATATTGAACGAATAGTGTATGTTACATGCCATATGCTATATATATATGTGTACATATATAAAGACTACGTAAATTAATTATGAGTTATTTAAATAGTTTAATTCATAATTTACAAGACGCTACATGTAAAACTAGCCAAACTTTTTA
Source organism: Nymphaea colorata (assembly GCF_008831285.2). Lineage (NCBI taxonomy): Eukaryota > Viridiplantae > Streptophyta > Magnoliopsida > Nymphaeales > Nymphaeaceae > Nymphaea > Nymphaea colorata. The sequence goes on along the minus strand of NC_045148.1, from coordinate 15,137,287 downwards.
AGGTCAATAACATTTGTGAATAGTTGATTAAATTGACACTCATAATTGATACGCGTATTAAGCACACACGGTCTTTCAAGTTGAGACTCATAGTTGATTCCCATGGTAAGCACAAGGGAGGGAGGGGATCGAATGGCTCACGGTCATTGCAGTCTTCATCGTGCGCCCCATCGTTGCAGAAGCAAATGAACGGCTCGGTCGACGTCTTACGCCCGCATGCTCCCATGGTTACTTCACAACCGGAACATAAAGTTCTCCTGGCTCCATTCCATAATGAACACATTCTTGACGACCACTGGGAAGCTGCCGTTGTTAGGGATACCGCTGGCGCTCGAGAAGGGAACTGTTGGGATAAAAAATGCTGATAAACAAGGATTCAACAACGAAGTATAGCCCAAAACGATCATACAAGAAGTAACAAAACAACGACCAAGCAATCACAAATGCACGAGAAAATTTTTACATGGAAAACCCCTCAAAACAATGAGGGTAAAAACCACGGGGTACTACGACCCAAAACTCAATCCACTATAATCAATGATATAAGTTTTCCCACAAAGGACTACACAAAGCTAACCCTCCAACAATAATATCTCACCAAAGCTATATGAGAAAAACAAGGAAAATATCACCGATTGAATGCGGAAAACGTGGATTGAGAGGATATGCGTCTGGCTTCCTCCTTGGATCGAATCTTGCTCTAGCCAAATGCTCGCAACCTTCTCTTCCTCTCTCCTTCTCTCCTTTTCTCTTCTCCTTCTCTCCTCTCTTCTTCTCCTTCTCTCCTCTTGCTGTGCAGCCACCAAAAGAGAGCACGAGAGACCACACCTCTCCTTTTTCTTTTCCAAAAAACGGAACCCTAGAGAGAGAGAGAGAGAGAGAGAGAGAGAAAGACATACGAAAAAGATTGAGAGAGAGGGGGCACATCACGTGCCCTCTTTTGTTTTCTCTGCCCGTCACTTAAGTGACGGGCTGGATCGGGTCCCATTGAGGCTGGACCCGACCCAATAAACTCCCCCTCCAGCCTCAAGTGAGGGAACATTCATGCAAAAATGAACAAAATTAATATACTACCTTAAAGCAGTCATTCAAACTAAAGTCTCTACACATATCATGTTTCTCTTTAGGTAGAGACTTCGTCATCATATCTGCAGGATTATCATCTGTATGGATCTTATAAAGAACAAACTGCTTCGACTCTAGAACATCACGTATCCAATGATACCTTACGTCTATATGCTTTGACCTTGCATAAAAAGTAGAATTCTTTCCAAGGTGAATAGCACTCTGACTGTCACAGTAAAGCACATATTCGTCTTGACTGAACTGAAGTTCCTGCATGAACCTCTTCATCCATAGGAGCTCCTTGTTTGCCTCTGTAGCTGCAATAAACTCTGCTTCAGTAGTAGATAATGTTACACATTTTTGAAGTTTTGATTGCCAAGAAACTGCACCACCTGCATATGTCAATAAAAAACCAGATGTAGATCCCATCAATGTCTCCTGCCATGTCTGAATCTGTATAGCCAACAAGAAAAGGTTTTTCTGCTCCAAAACAAAGTGAAAAACTGCTAGTCCCACGAAGGTATCTCAAAATCCATTTAATTGCTTCCCAGTGTATCTTTCTTGGATTTGAGACAAACCGACTAACAACTCCAACTGAATGAGCAATATCAGGTATAGTACATACCATAGCATACATCAGACTACCTGTGACTGAGGCATAGAGAATCTTCTCCATATCTTCCTTTTCTGAATCTGTCCTTGGACTCTGCTTGGTGCTCAACTTGAAATGCGCTGCAAGAGGGGTGCTAACAGGCTTTGCCTTGTCCATGTGAAATCTTTGAAGTACCTTTTCAATGTACTTCTCCTGAGATAGCCATACCTTCTTCGACTTTCTATCTCGTGTGATCTTCATACCCAAAATTTGACTAGCAGGTCCCAAGTCTTTCATAGCAAAAGACTTGCTCAACTTTTTTTTCAAGCTTGAAATTCTTGAGATACTATTGCCAAAAATAACCATGTCATCAACATAAATAAACAAAATAACAAAATCATCACCTGAGAATTTCTTCACAAAGACGCAGTGATCTGAAGTAGTCTTGGTGTAGCCATACTCCCCCATAAATGACTCGAACTTCTTGTACCACTGCCCAGATCATACAAGCTTTTCTTTAATCTGCAAACATGATTTTCTTTACCTTTTTACAAGAAAACCTTCGGGCTGCATCATTTATATTTTCTCATCAAGATCACCATGAAGAAAAGCTGTCTTCACATCCATCTGCTCGATCTCCAAATCAAGACTGACTGCCAAACTAAGAACAACTCTAATAGATAACATCTTGACCACCAGTGAGAATATCTCGTCGAAGTCAACTCCTTTCCTCTGATTGAACCCCTTCACAACCAACCTGACTTTGTATCTTGGGTTTAGAGAGTTTTCATCATGCTTCACTCTAAAAACCCATTTGTTTCTCAATGCCCTCTTGTCTTGGGGCAACTCCACAAGCTCGAAGGTGTGGTTGTCGTAAAGTGACTGCATCTCATCTTTCATGGCTTCCATCCACTTTTCCTTGTGTACATCATGCATAGCTTCTTCATAGCATTCAGGCTCACCACTGTCAGTCAACAAAATATATTCATGTGCGAGATATGTAGTTAAGGGATGTCGCTCCCTCATAGATCTTTGCTGCCGATCTACATCTGAGGAGGAACCCTCCAAATTATGATCGTCACCTTCGTCATCTGAATTAGGAATATATGACATGTCTACTTGTCATTCTCTATTATGTATCTGTCCAATATCATCATCTGGCACTGCTTTTGAAGTATTCTACAAGGGAATAAACTCCACATCAACTGACAAATAGCTGTTATGAGAAGAATCCTTTCCTATTTTCTGAATATCCTCAATATTTTGATCTTCAGCAAATACCACATCCTCGCTTCTGACAAGCTTCTTCTCAACTGGATCATACAATCTGTAACCAAATTGATCATGGTCATAACCCAAAAACACGCACTACCTGCTTTTCGATTCCAACTTCGACCTCTCATCCTTTGGTATATGCATAAATGCCATGCATCCAAATACACGTAAGTGCTCATAAGATACATCTTTCCCATACCAAACTCTGTTAGGAACATCACCATCCAAAGGAACATGTGGAGACAAGTTAATCACATAAACAACAGTATGTAAAGCTTCACACAAAAAAGAATCAGATAACTTAGCTTCAGATAGGAGACATCTAACTCTCTCCATGAGTATCATGTTCATCCTTTCTGCCACGCCATTCAATGGAGGAGTCTTAGGTGGAGTCTTTTGGTGCTTGATGCCATGAGATCTGCAATACTCATCAAATGGACCAATATACTCTTCCACATTATCGTTGCGAACACACTTTAGTTTCTTTTCAGACTGCCTTTCAACCAGTGCATGAAAGTCATTGAAAACACCAAGGACTTGGTCTTTCCTTTTCAAAGAATAGACCCAAACTTTCCTGTAAAAATCATCAATAAATGTAACAAAATAAAGTGCACCACCATGTGAACTTACTTTCATAGGACCGCATACATCTGTATGAACCAACTTAAGTGCTTCTGACTTTCTGGAAGGTGGATGACTCTTGAAAGAGACCCCTTCCCTGCAAAACAATGACTGCATTTGTCAAGTTCATCACTCTTTACATCTTGTAGAAGATTCTTCTTGATCAAGAATTGCAGTCCCTTGTCACTCATATGTCCCAGCCTCCTGTGCCACAACTCAATAGATTTCTCATCCTGTGTCACATGTACCATGTCTCTGAAAATTGATGCCTGCATAGTATAAAGATTATTGTTGCATCTCTTGCCTCGAGCAATAATCAAAGAACCTCTAGTAAGCTTCCACTGACCATCATCAAAAATGTTGTGATATCCTTCTTCATCGAGCCTTCCTACAGAAATAAGGTTCAGATGCATGTCATGTGCATGTCTCACATTTGTCAGCTTCAATAGAGCTCCATTCGCATTCTTCAGAATGACGTCGCCTTTGCCTGCACCGTGAGACAAAGAACCATTACCCATTCTCAAAGTGCCAAGATCACCAGAAATATATGAAGAGAAAAAATCCTTATGGGAAGTAACAGACCTGAACCACTATCAACAAGCCAACAAGTATCGTCTCTGGCAACATTAACCATGTTAGCATCACAAACATTTCATGTTGTGCAGCAGCTGCGACATTGTCATCTCGGTCATTTTTATTCTCCTGTTTCTCCCCAATTTTATTCTCCTTCTTCAGCTGGAAGTAGTACTTCTTTATATGTCCTTTCTTTCTACAGTGGTGGCATTTCAAATTCTTATATCTCGATTTGGACTTGCTTCTGCTTTTATCTCTGCCCCGATCACTCTTGAATTTACTCCACACCCTGTTCTCTGTGAAAAGAACCTCTGTCTGAGAAGAGCAAGCCTGAGATTTTCTTCTCATCTCCTCATTGAGAATACCTGACTTAACAATCTCTAAAAAAACAATCCCATTAGCTGCAGAGTTAGTAAGCGAGACTCTAAATGTCTCCCACGAATCAGGCAAAGTAGCAAGCAATAATAATCCCAAAATCTCATCTTCAAATTTAACGCCCATACTAGATAACTGACTAATGACCCCCTGAAAATCATTTAGAAAATCTGACACTGAACTGCCGTCCCTGAATCTCAAATTCATCAAATCTTTTCAGAGGAAATAATTTACTACTTCCTGTTTTGGAGGCATAAAGATTTTCTAATTTTGCCTACAAACTACATGCATGATTTTCATCTTCGATATGATTATAAACATTTTCATCCACAAAATGTCGAATGAAACCACAAACTTGTTCGTGTTTAAATTCCAATTCCTCGTCAGACTTAGAATCAGGCTTTTCTTTGGCAAAAACTGAGAGGTGCATAGCCTTCACATATAAGAGATCTTTCATCTTATTTTTCCATAGACTATAATTAGTCCCATTTAGATTAATTATACGGCTAGCACCAAAATCAATTTTGTTATCCACCATATTGGCTCTGATACCACTTTTTTGGGATAAAAAATGCGGATAAACACGAATCTACTATACAGGACCCAACAACGAAGTATAGCCCAAAACGATCATGCAAGAAGCAACAAAACAACAACCAAACAATCACAAATGCACAAGAAGATTTTTACATGGAAAACCCCTCAAAACAATGAGGGTAAAAACCACGGGGTACTACGACCCAAAACTCAATCCACTATAATTAATAATATAAGTTTTCCCACGAGGGGCTACACAAAGCCAACCCTCCAACAATAATATCTCACCAAAGCTATATGAGAAAAACAAGGGAAATATCACCGATTGAATGCAGAAACCGTGGATTGAGAGGAAATGCGTCTGGCTTCCTCCTTGGATCAAATCTTGCTCTAGCCAAATGCTCGCAACCTTCTCTTCCTCTCTCCTTCTCTCCTTTCCTCTTCTCCTTCTCTCCTCTCTTCTTCTCCTTCTCTCCTCTTGCTGTGCAGCCGCCAAAAGAGAGCACGAGAGACCACACTTCTCCTTTTTCTTTTCCCAAAAACGGAACCCTAGAGAGAGAGAGAGAGAGAGAGAGAGAGACGTACGAAAAAGATTGAGAGAGAGGGGGCACATCGCGTGCCCTCTTTTGTTTTCTCCGCCCGTCACTTAAGTGACGGGCTGGATCGGGTCCCATTGAGGCTGGACCCGACCCAACAGGAACCACCACGGACCTGTTGCAGACCGACAACCACTGGGCGCTCAATGACGCCTGATCCGGAGGAAGGACGAACTGGGACGACGTTGGCGAGCGGAAGTTGCTCGAGGAAGATGATGTTAGGAGCAACACTAACTCTTCTCACGTACTCCCAACAAGGGGTTAGGAGCAACACTAACTCTTCTCACGCACTCTCAAGAAGGGGTTAGAAGCAACAAGGAAGAAGACAAAGATTTACGTGGTTCAGAGCAATAATCTCCTACATTCACAGCCACACAGATCTTTACTATTCACTAAGATATGAACACAGATACTTTCAGAAAAGAAAAAAAGACAAAAAAACTGAGGCCTTCCTCTCAACATAAGGATTAGGGTGAAACTCACATTTGTATAAAATGGATCTACGGTATTGCATATGAGTGTCTAGTATAGATCAAGTTCTATACAGATGACGGGCTTTTGGTGTAATCGATGAGGAAAGTGTAGTTCGTGTTAACCGGATCCAGTTCGAAGGAGACCTTATGGCGAGGCGCCGAACAGGGGTCAAAATCGATCACCATGTCGACTAGGGACAGCTTCTTGGAGTTGCAGTTGATGTCCTTTGTTGGGAGGGTGAGGATGGGCTGCAGATTGTTTGGGAAGGGAAGGAGTTCGTCGAGTAGAGGTAGAAAGGATACTTAACGGTGAGATTGCCGCATCTTCTCTCCGGCCAGTAGTGGGACAAGTTGGCCGATATGGCAGTGATGAAGAAGGAAGGAAACAAGAAGAAGATGAGAAGGATGTGGTGGTGGAGAGACATGGCAGACGACGATGGCTTTAAGAGTTACTCAACAATCTAACTAAGGTCATCCAATCCAACATGAGGTGATAAACATTTTAGTTACTTAGTATTAGTTCATGTATTTTTCTCATTGTTTTTCTCTCAACCCTCCATTTGCTTACGATGGATGATCTTAGTTACATGGCTGTGACACTCTAGAAATATTAATAGTAGAAAAGATTATTTTTTTTTTACAAAAATAATTTGAACTAAAACATGATTTATGAAATTGGTAGAAACCAGTTCACTTGTAAGTGACCAAAACCAGACCCATTAGAATTAATTATTAAAGTATTTTTTCTACAGTCTAACCTTATTAATATGATTTTAAGAGTGATATGGTGAGAAACAAATTGTTAGTTAAGTCATTTTTACTTTAATAATGTTTCTTTAATAATAAAAAAATCAAAATCTTGATAAGCGGAAAAGATCTTTTTTTTTTTACAAAAATAACTTGAACTAAAACAATAACTATTAAGAAGTTCACATTTTGTTAAAACACTATTTAACAAGGTCTGGTTTCTCTCTCTTACCCAAGCGGTAAGTTATTTACCAATTACTATATAAATAGAAGTTGGTAAAAACTAGACATGGCAGATCATTGATCAACCACTAATTGCACGGGTCAATTAATCCATCAGCAGGTTACCTGTAATTAGAAAACTATTGAGAGGTAAAATGAAATTTTGAGTATAATAATGTCTTTTTAATGCAGTTGGGCATGGTCAGCAGTTCAAACCTAGTATCACTATTACATTTAATTTTTATTTTAAATTTAAAAATTTATATTAAGAAAGTTTTGTTTTGTTTTAAACCGAGTTTTGTTTAGATAAATATCTTACATCTAATGTCCATACACGTAGAAAGTTCTTTTTTGGATTTGGTTTTAAAGTCGGACCCATATTCGGATGTCAATCAAAAAATCTAATTTGGATCAAATTCAAATTATAAATTCAGATTGCGGGTTCAAACATGGTATAAATTGACACCGTCCGGCCAGCTCCCTCGCAACATTCGCCCGTCGGCATGCAACGGAAATTTGGGGACGAACGATATGTGGTACTAAAATACAACACGGCACAATCTTCACCAGAGAAAAAAAAAAAAATCTGGCTTTCCTGGTCCCTTTCTAGGACCAGGACCAGTTAACATCATTAAGGGTGCGTTGGATGTACCCAGAAAATAAATCCATGCACTTTTTTAACATAGAAAAAATTTCAGGAATAAGGTTGGAGGAAATTTTTTCACACCCATTCAGGTTGTATTTGGTAAGTGCAAAAAAAGTCTCTACTAAATATTTCAAGTGTTTGATAAACATGAAAAATTTTATTCGATAAAATTTTAAACCAAGAATTTTTTTTTTTAGGTGGAGGGAAAGTTTTTTCCACCAATTCTAAGGATCCTACTTGCCAACTAACTTAATACCCATGCCTTAGATGGGACATACAGTTTGTGGAGGTGGCCAGACATGCTATATAAAAATTAACTGGGAAGGCCGATATGTCTTTTCTATATATACACATATATATAAATCGTACCGATTTACTTGTTCAATATGGCCGATTGTGCAGAGTACGCTGTTCATGCTGACCAAAAAGAACTGGGCAGCTTAAACTTGGTTAAACCAAGTGACTTGATCGTGTCGATGGCCTATTTCATATCGAAAACTACATGCTTAATCCATACCTTCAATCGGGATATATAAATGTGAGCATATCGGACGGAGAAATATTTGCTCAATTATATGTGATAATGGCCACTTGCAAAGTAAGAGATTGACTAGCTAAGGAGGATCATTCATCTCAGCCATTGACATTATTAGCAACCAATTACGACTTTCACTAGATCCGAACAGCACATGGATTCTTACTACTTACCCAATGTTTAAATTTTTGCACTCAGTAATATTAGTAGTTATACGTTTGAACTTGGAGTAATTAAATAACAAGATTCTTTCATTGTAGTTCAATAATGAATAAGAATGAGAATTTTACTATTTGACAAATGAATTTCTACTGTTTGACAAATGAATTCCGACACTTCAAAAAGTTCAAAATATTTCCCAATGTTCAAAGGGAAGCGAAATATTTGATTGGGTGAAAGCATCTCAAAATATCATGTATGCCTTGGCAAAATATTGCACAAACTGGTGAAGAGTTCACAATAAATGATGCCAATCATTTTTCATCTTCCCAAACTTCTTAAAGTTCCAAACTAGTAACCGGAATATGTAGATGAAGAATCAAGAGCTTCAATCATGTAGTCGGGTTGAATTGCATGGCAAAAATGTTTGGGAGGCATTGTCAAGTTTGATGTGCTACTCTCAAACATCCTGATAACTTCCTTCATACATGGCCTGTCAATCGGGCTCCATTGTATGCACCACAAAGCTATAGTGGCTACCTTTCGTACCATTTCATCTTTATCTTCTCCAATGCCTTCAAATTTCTGACCATTAGAAATAGTGTCATGAATCCACTGAGGAAAATACGCTTCACTAGAAGATCCATCAGCTGGACCAATTTTTTCTTTCAACCCAACCATTGCCATCAGTAGCATTCCAAAGCTATAAACATCAGATTTATGCGACGCATGTTTGGAATTGCCATAAAATAACTCGGGAGCAATGTAACCAATTGTGCCTTTGCCTTCTGTAATAGTTACACTGCTTCGGTCCTTGCAATATGATTTTGCTAGACCAAAATCAGAAATCTTTGGGGTAAAGTCGTGGTCTAGAAGAATGTTATGCGGCTTGATGTCGAAGTGGATGATTCTCTGATCACAGCCTTGATGTAGATATTCAATTCCCCTTGCTATACCTAGTGCTATATCATATAACCTTTTCCTTAACACCCAATGGCCTACATCTGTGATGTTTGTAAACTTCTCAAGTGAACCATTTGCCATGAATTCATATACAAGTGCTCTTCGAGACCCTTCAACGCAAAAGCCAAGAAGGCGAACCACATTGACATGGTGGATCCTACCAATGGTGGCAACTTCATTACAAAATTCTTCCCCATCGTTATGTGATTTTTCGATTAGCTTTACAGCCACTACTGTGCCGTTGGACAACCATCCCTGAAAGACGCTGCCGTACCCACCCTGCCCAACTTTATGCTTGAACTTCTTTGTCATCTTGGTTATGTCATTGTATGTGTATCTAGTGGTTGTAAGAGTTCGGTAATCAAGCAAGAACTTCTCAACTTTTACCGGTGGATGGGGTTGGAAAAGAGAACGAGTCAAGCAGAGCAATAAGCATGCCGACAGAAAAATGACACCGCAAGCTGCTGCGCCTAGACCTGTTGAAATGAAAATGAAGATTATACTCATGGTGGTAGTACTCAGTGTTTAGCTTTTCCTTGATGAAATGTATAGTTTACTTTTCCTTGATGAAATGTATAGTTTATCTTTCTAATGTTTAATTCATGGTTAAGATGCAGCAATTAGGTGTTGAGGTTCGTCTGTCCAGATGTCTTTGTTTTTATATCTAAAGCTATGTTTAATTCATTGCATATTTGCAGGGCTAACCATTCTAAGATATAAAGCAACATTTTACTTTGGCAGAGTTTGGCTCGCTGGAAATTTGGACTTGGGAGACTTAATTGGTGTGGTGCTTTGAGATAAAGATCCCCATTGAACAAAGATATGGCTGTGCATAGTTAATTTATTGCATTTGCATGTGCGTGCATATATAAGACTGAGAATGTACCTGTTATGGTTCTCCATTTGCTTCTGTCTCCTGCATATCAATGTAAAGATGTTAAATTTTTTTCTATGGATAGTCAATACAATCACAATTAATCTACTGGGATAACTGTAAAGAGTTCCCCCCAAACTCAGAAATCTTGTAGTATAACATGAATGATCAGGGAAGAGTACAGATGAACATAAGATGGATCCAGCCAGACATCAACTTTGGGAAAGACAATGAACCTAACGATCCCACACACGCCTCATGCACCGCTCCAGTTGTGAAAGGCACCCTTCACTGGACCTAACATTTGATCCGGTAGACTAAAATATATACGGAAAAGCTTAGTCTCCGACTAACTTCGATGAAGATCGATGCATAAATGATGATGTTTCGGTGAAAATCAGATCCCGCAAGAAGTCTACCCGTCCCAGGCGCAGCTAAAAGCATATTATATATGATTACCACAAGTTGTGAGCAAATTACTCATTGGCTGAAGTGGCAAGCAGGAACCATGTTCTTGCCACAATAACCAAGATCAAACTTCCGTTGAAGACTAAGTCTTCCATGGCGTAACTGGGGATATAGGATGTGGGGCTAGGAGACAATATGAGAAATATTCACCAGAAAAATTTCTTGCTTTCCTGGGTCCTTTCACTATTGGATTTGAAGATGCTGATTTGGGGGAATCAAGAGAACCAGAAGCCCCAGGTCCCACCTATACGTTAGAAAACTCACAAGCTCAGTAGCCTTTTCTCTCTCTCTCTCTTCTTTTTTTTCCTTTTTTTTTTTTTTGGAAAAAATAGTGACACCCCTCTCAGAAATTTTTTAATAATATCATTACGACCCCTCAAAATTTGTAAAAAAAAAAAAAAATTTAAAGTAGGCCATATCTAAAATGTTTTTACTGGCCTGCCACTCTTTGTGGAGCATTACACGAGTCCCTCATGGATGACAAAGCATGATAATCTATGTTCTGCGTTCGGGATATGAGATATTAAACCTAATGGGGAAAGCTTTGGTTGAAGATTAAAACTCGGGCTAAACCTTGACCGACATGGATACAAAGAATTGTGACGTTCCCAGTGATAATTCCTTGCGAAGAAAAATGAAAGGGTGAACATGAAAATAGCACTTCGTAAGATATTGGAAGTAGAAATATGAGACGGAATATGACGAAAGGTAGAAGAAGATCGAACGGCTCACGGTCTTTGCAGTTTTTATCGTGTAGCCCATCGTTGCAGAAGCAAACGAACTGCCCTGTGGTCGTCTTGCGCCCACAGCAACCTTGGGTTGCTTCACAGCCGGAGCAGAGCGCCGCCTGGCTCCAGTCCAGCATGAATCCACTCTTGACAGTCATCGGGAAACCGCCGTTGTCCGGGATACTGCCAACGCCCGAGATCAAGGGAACCTTCACGGACCTGTTGCAGACCGGCAACCACTGGGCGCTCAATGGCGCTTGATCTGGAGGAAGGACGTAGGACCTGTAATATTGGTTACTCAAGCAATTAATGATAGGAAGGGTGTACTCCGACGACGTTGGCGAGGGGTAGGCGTTGGAGGAAGGGAACTGGTTTACGGTGCAATTGATGAGAAAAAAATAGTGCGTGTTAACCGGATCCCATTTGAGGGTGGAGTTGGGATCGAGGGAGACGTTGTGGGCAGGCGCCGGACAGGGGTTAAGACCGATCTCCGTGTCGACGAGGGACAGCTTCTTGGAGTCGTAGTTGATGTTCTTCAGCAGGTAGACATCGCTCGGGAGGGTGAGGATGGGGTTGCCAGTGCTGCAGTTGATGCCGAATCCTTCGTATCCGCAGATCGATTGGGAAGAGGAGGGTGCCGTCGACTCGAGGTAGAAAGGGTACTTGACGATGAGGCTGCCGCATCTTGTCTCGGGGCAGTAGTCGGACAAGTTTTGGGCCGATATGGCGGCGATGAAGAAGAAGAACGGAAGCAACAAGAAGAGAAGAAGGTGGCGGTGGTGGAGAGGCATGGAGGATAGAAAAGCGTGTGTTGGAGGAGGAGGACCATAATAGTACTGGAAGTGGAGGATAGACGATAATTTAGAGAGATAGTTAAGGTGGTGGCAACCGGGGAAGACGCGGGGTTGGCTTGCTGCGGCGCAATGACTTGGGGTCTTTGGTTAAGGAGTCAAACTGTCCGTTCACCAAACGGGCATAATAATTGACAGAAATGCCCTTCACCAGCAGCGGGACGGGCGGTAGGTTCGACGACTAAAGCGGGCTCGTGCTGAGTGCGAGATTCAGCCACTAAATGTAAAGTTGATTCCGCTTCTGTCTTCTAGAACTGCGACGACGAGGAACGCCTTAGCTTTTACCGGGAAAGCTTCTGATGCGAATTATTGGATTCAAAACCCACCCTCAAACTTTCAATTAAGTAACTTGAAGTATCATCCAACGCGCACAGAAATACGTATTAAGAAGGCATGTTTTTTTGTAAAAATAAGTGCAAACAAGAGGTTAAGCCACAACAGGAGGTGGCCGATACTCGCGGGAGATGGACCGCACTCAGAGTTTGATGAAACAAAGCATGTGGTCTCACGTTTTCCAAAGAAAATTTTCCCTAGCCAGAGAGAGAGAGACTCACGCGATGAGGACGGGGATGGGGCATCGGGCTGGTTGCAATTGACCGAATGCGCATCCTGTCTGCAGAAGCAAAGGAAGTGGTCGCCGGTGGTGTTGTATCCACAGCGCCCACCTGAGGCGGTGCAGCCGAGGCAGTCCCCCATACTATTGACCGTCCAAACCACGTCGAACCCCTCGGTCAAGGACGTCCACATGGTCCGGGCGTCGCGAGAAGAAGATGATATCAAGACGGGGAAGCCCAGCGTCGTTCGGCAGCTGGTCCACGAAGCTAAGGTGAAAGAGTCGTCAGAGAAGGCGTAGGAGTAGGAGGTAGCGCCAGGGTCAGAACACGCAGAGACTAGGTTGGAAGTGAAATTGTAGCTCGAGGAATCACCGCCGCTAAAATCGGGCACTCCCGTGAAATTAGGCTTGGTAGAGCATCCGAAGAAGAAGATCCCCATTGTATAATTCGTAGCGAAGCTGAGAATGGATTCACCATCGGAATTGGTGATATGGGAAAAAGTGATATTCCTGGAGGGAAGCGGGCACTGGTTGTTGACAACTGGCAGGCTGCGGTCGATGGCCAGCTTGATGGTCTGAGTCGTGTAGTTGATGCTCTTGACAATTAACTTGAGACCCGTGGGCGTAATCAGGGAGAGAAGGGCATCGGCCTTGTCCCCTTGGCAGGTGAGTTTCAGACCAGGGACACTACAACTTGTCCCGGGTGTGTAGGCGGAAAGGGAGAAGGGATAGTGGACGGCGATGCCATTGCAGGACGCCGGGGCGCAGTCCCTGTATTCTGGGATCTCTGCTGCTGTAAAGGATGGGTTGAAGCAGAACAACAAGAAGGAGCAGAAGAAGAAAGCCTTCATCTGACTTGCGAAAAATGGTTCAATACCTCGACCAGGAGAGGGGCGAGTTGCCTACGGAAAAAGGAAAGCTCTTAATCAGAAGGAAGACAAGCGCAAGCCTTGTACTGATGCCTCTGGCTTTGGAGTTCGACTTCTTGAATTTCTGTCGGTGGAGTGACACTGACACCCATAACATGAAAGACCTTCCTCTGAAGCATTCTTAGAAAACCAAGAGATCGATTGGAGGATTGTCCCGGTCGGTGACCGTGGGGGCAACCTAAACCTCAAGGGCTTCTTGACCGCATTCAATTGGATAGAATGGGACTGATCAAGGGCATCTTCACAGCAATTTCCACAAATTTGAATCACGACTTGGTCAAAATAAATTTTTTGTCATGAAAGTGCCTCGTTATATATAGACAACTAGCAAAGACTACATCATATATATGCGTTCAGTATGACTCAAAGCCTGGTAAATTTTCGGCCAACCATTGATTTTCATTCCCCGACAATTAGAGTGTGGGCCACCAAGCTAGAGGGTTGGAATATTAAAGTGTTCAAGTAGCTAGCAGAAATCACTGTTGTGAAAATCCGCCTGAATAAATCGGATCGGTGGCAAATTTATCAATTCACACGCTGATCTGCAGTTACCTCACGTGATACAGTATTCATTATAAAATATTTTATGTTTTTAATCTTTTTTGGTAGATCTTTTCATTTTTGTGGTAATATATTACTTGGCAATTCTTAGCCGATTCAGCTGAATCACATGGATTCACAGCTGACGAGGTTCAAATTATTTTAACATATATTGAACGAATAGTGTATGTTACATGCCATATGCTATTCAGCTTTTGCTATTTCCAAAATATTTTAAGTTTTTTTTTTTACAATTACTTTTGTGCATTTTTTGTTTTCTTTCAAAACCTAGTAAGTTTTCTTTCAACCGTTGACTTTCTAAGAGTTATTGCCTGCCAATTAAAAGTAGGGGCCACCTTGCCAGAGGGTTGGAATATTTAAATGTTCAAGTAGTAGAAAGAAGTGTTATAAAAGTCCGCCAGAATAAGTCGGGTTGGTGGCAAGTTGATTTAGGTCACATGCTGATCTGAAGTTGCCTCACCTTATACACTATTCATTATAAAATATTTTTATGTTTTTTAATTTTATTTTTTTGAAGATCTTTTCATTTTTTTAGTAATATACATGGCAATTGTTAGCCGATTTAGCTGAATCACATTAATTCAATTCACCAGCTGACATGAGGTTTAATTTATTTGAACCTATATTCAACGAATAGTGTATGTTACATGCCATACACTATTCATCTTTTACTATTTGAAAAATATTTTTAAATTTTTTTTTTCGTTCATTTTCTCAATAGACAATATGTTTGTCAACTCATAGCCGATTCTGTTGAATCGCTGAATCCTCACAGTTCACAACTTCATTTGATGTACCTTCGATTTTTAACAATACTACACATTATAAGGTCAACAGTTCAACATCTAGTCTGTCTCCACTCTGTTGGCAGCAATAGTGAGAATCTTAATTCGATAATTCGATTGATTGGGATGCATTTTAGAGTAGAAAGCATTGATAACTAAGTGAAAGGACTAATGGTTTTAGTAATGAATTTCTTAGTTTTAACTAAAATACGCTTCACTGGAAGGGGCATCCAAGGAACCATAGTGCATGCTTAGGGATTTATGGTTCACACGTAAAACATGGTACATGTTCTCAACCCAGCCACATAAAGGCGAAGCGGTGCCCTGTTCTTCCACGTCTCAGATAAAGGTGACAGTTTTCTGAAAAAATGGCAAACATCTTGTAGAATCTAAAAGTGATGAACAGTTTTAACATGGTAATAAGGGCAGGACAAAAAATATTTGATTTGGGAAAAAAGATCTCCGACTAATATATATACACTCCCACAAAACATTCCACAAAACTGGTCAAGAATTAATGCTGCCAGTCGTTTCTCATCTTCCCCAACATCTCAAGTTTCAAACTAATAGCCCGGAACATTCAGATGTAGACGAAGAGTCAACCACTTGAAACTCCGGTGGATCAACTACAGGGTAAAAATGATTGGGTGGCATTGTCAAGCTTGATGTGCTGCTTTCCAACATCCTGACAACTTCTTTCATACAAGGCCTATCAATTGGATTCCATTGTATGCACCACAAGGCTATAGTGGCTATCTTTCTAACAATTTCAGCTTGTCCATTTGCAATGCCTTCAAATCTTTTATTATTAGAAAGAGTGGTATGAATCCATTGAGGAAAATATGCTTCACTAGAAGCTCCATCAGTGGGACCAATCTTTTCTTTCATCCCAATCATTGCTATCAGTAGCATTCCAAAGCTATAAACATCAGTTTTATGTGAGACATGCCTGGAATTGCCATAGAATATCTCAGGAGCAACGTAACCGATTGTGCCTTTGCCTTCTGTAATAGTTACAGTGCTTCTCTCCTTGGAATATGATTTTGCTAGACCAAAATCAGAAATCTTTGGTGTATAGTCATGGTCCAGAAGAATGTTGTGTGGCTTGATGTCAAAGTGGATGATTCTTTGATCACAACCTTGGTGTAGATACTCAATTCCCCTGGCAATGCCTAGTGCTATATCATGTAATCTTTCCCTCAACAAGCAATGGCCTGCAACTGTGGTGTCTGTAAACTTCTCAAGTGAACCATTTTCCATGAAGTCGTAAACAAGTGCTCTTCGAGACCCTTCAACGCAAAAGCCAAGAAGGCGAACCACATTGACATGGTGAATCCTACCAATGGTAGCAACTTCATTACAAAATTCATCCCCATCATTATATGATTTTTCCATAAGCTTTACAGCCACCGGTGTGCCATTGATCAACCATCCTTTATAGACACTCCCATACCCACCCTGTCCAAGTTTATGTTTGAACTTACTTGTCATTCTGATTATGTCATTGTATGTGTACCTTGTGGTTGTGAGAGTTTCGCAATCAATCAAGAACTTCTCAACTTTTGTTGGTGTACGGAATTGCAAGCATCCATTTTCTGCATGAGACCTTGAACAAGAAATCCAAAGGGATCGAGTTATGAAGAACAGTAAACATGGCGTCAGAAGGCTGCCGACTGCTGCTAGACAACCTGTTGAAATCAAACTGAATATTACACTCATGGTGGTAGTACTCGAGAGTGGTTAAAACTTTTCCTGGATGAAATGTACAAATCGTCAATCTAAGATATCAAATCTAGGCTAAGATGCAAAAGTAACGCGTTGAAGTTTATCACTGTTGAAATGTCTTTGTTCTAATCGATCATTTAGGGCTACCCTTGTACCAATGTATGAAGGTAACGATGCCTAAAAACCAATTCTGTCACTGGCATAAGTGCCAAATCGGCGAACACAGCATGGTTAATTTGCTAAACACCAATATTCCATGTGTGTGTGTGTGATAGGGTTGTTCTTTTGCATCTGCATGAGGTTGTAAAGGAAGTTGTGAGAACGTACCAATTATGGTTATGATATTTCTTGAGCGTCCTGCATATAAAAGTAAAGATATATTAAAAGCTTTCAATGGATAGCCAACACGACAACTAATTTACGAGGATTAGGTACATTAAATGTCAAAAAAGTAGTATTACTAAGTGAATGCCAGAATGAAGGGCCTGTTTGGTAGGAAGGGAAAGGGAGAGCAATCTCTCATTTGTTTGGTTAGCTAATTAGAAATGAGGGAAAGGGGCAAAAGGTGTTTGGCTACAAGGGGAGGAAAGGGAGGAAAAAGAAAGAAAAGGAAAGGGAGGGATTGTTTAGTGTAAATCCATTTCCTTCCAAATCAGACGGATTGAGAAGGAAAGGAAAGAAAGGTAAGTGGAAGAGTTTTTTATTCCCACACTACCCCTCTTTTTCTTTCCCTCATTTCTAAATCCATGTGCTATTTAGTCTTTTTTTTTTCATTCCATTCTTTTCCCTTCCCTTTCAATCCAAACAAACTTTTTAATCAACTCTTTCCATTCCTTTCCATTCTATTCATTTCTCTTCCCTTCCCTTTCTTTCCCTTCCCTTCCCATTCCCTCCCTTTCCATCCCTTCTTTTCCCTCCAACCAAACAAAGCTTAAGAGGAGCGTTGGGATGTACAGTTGAAGGGCAAAAGAATAGTGATCTTTACCAATTACTGTTCTGATGTCGAGTGCATCCAAATGAAATTAAGGATAGAACACATAGAATTTATGGGTTTGGCCATTGGATATGGCCGACCGTGCAGAGTGCGCTGCTGATGATGCCATCCATTTTCCCAAAGCTGGCATTATAAATGAGACGAGATTGTGCATATTTACACGCCCGAGAAATGGACGTTCAACAAGTTTATCAAACATTGATTTTGATTAATTTCTTAAGACTTGCCAATTGGCACATATACTTTCAAGCTCTTTTATAATCTGAAAGATTCGGGCAATTTGAAACCCCCGACGCCAATTTCTCAATCTAGTTGGATTTTAGGAAACCAGCGCAAAGCTGGCGGAGCTGACTAGACTGCTTGTATATATTAATTATGAGTTATTTAAGTATTTTAATTAATAATTTACAACAGCCTACATGTGAAATTAGCTAAGTTTTTAAGGTCAATGACATTGTGAATGATTAATTAAGTTGACACTCATAATTGATAGCACAGTAAGCACATGCGGCCTTTTAAGTTGGGACTCATAATTAATACCTAGAGCCCATTTGAATTGTAAATGCCCAGACCATTTCGGTAAGGGGCAAAAAATGTAACTCCTAAATTTGTGATAAAAGGTATTTTAAACAAAATGTGAAACACCCTAATGTGTCTATAAAAACTAATTTAATATAAATCATGTTTTAATTCAAGTTATTTTGATAAAAAAAAATAATGTTTCTACTATCAAAATTTTTATATGAGAAGAGTCGTTCACTTTTATATTATAAAAAACATTATTAATGTAAAAAATAATTAATTTAATATTTGTTTCTCAATAAGTTGTTCTTAGAAATCATATCTATAAGATTAGATTATAATAAGAAATGATTTACTAATTATTTAATGGGTCATGCGTGTATTCACCAAGTTTTTCTACTATGCACATACGGTCTATAGATTATCAGCATACTTGTTGATTTTCTTTTTCTTACTGGGTAACAAGTAGGTCTGACTCCTAATTCTTTACGAAGAAAAATTAAGGGTGGACATGATAGGCAATCGTTAAAATGGAAATAGAAATGTAAGGAAAGGGAGGCGATCGAATTGCTCACGGTCATCGCAGTTTTTATCGTGTAGTCCATCGTTGCAGAAGCAAACGAACTGCCCTGTGCTCGTCTTGCGCCCACAGCAACCTTGGGTTGCTTCACAGCCTGAGCAGTGCGCCGGCTGGCTCCAGTCCAGCATGAATCCACTCTTGATGGCCATCGGGAAGCCGCCGTTGTCCGGGATACTGCCAACGCCCGAGATCAAGGGAACCTTCACGGACCTGTTGCAGACCGGCAACCACTGGGCACTCACTGAGGCCTTTTCTGGAGGAAGGACGTAGGACCTGTAATATTGGTTACTCAAGCAATTAATCATAGGAAGGGTGTACTCCGACGACGTTGGCGGGGGGTAGCCGTTGGAGGAAGGGGACTGGTTTTTGGTGCAATTGATGAGGAAAAAATAGTGCGTGTTAACCGGATCCCATTTGAGGGTGGAGTTGGGATCGAGGGAGACGTTGTGGCCAGGCGCCGGACAGGGGTTAAGACCGATCTCCGTGTCAACGAGGGACAGCTTCTTGGAGTCGTAGTTGATGTTCTTCAGCAGGTAGACATCGCTCGGGAGGGTGAGGATGGGGTTGCCAGTGCTGCAGTTGATGCCGAATCCTTCGTATCCGCAGATCGATTGGGAAGGGGAGGGTGCCGTCGACTCGAGGTAGAAAGGGTACTTCACGGTGAGGTTGCCGCATCTTGTCTCCAGGCAGTAGTCGGACAAGTTTTCGGCCGATATGGCGGCGATGAAGAAGAAGAAGAAGGGAAGCAACAAGAAGAAGAGGAGAAGGTGGCGGTGGTGGAGAGGCATGGTCGACGACAATCGCTTTTCCCTTGTGAGAGAAAGGCGTGTGTTGGAGGAGACTGCCGAGGCTTAGGGTGAGGGCAAGAGACACGGTTGGTTTGCTGTGGGTGTATATTAATTAGAGGTATTTTAATTATTATACAGCCACATGCATTTTGTACAAGGTGAAGCCACATTTAAGCGAAGCGGACTATGGCCTGCTAAAATCCAATTAATTAAGGGACTCCTTAAATTACATGGACCGCCTGAGCCGGTTGAATTTCCTGCAGATACAGAAGAGAGGTGCAGGCTGACATACTGCGTAAGAAGACCGGATTTCATCGGCTGTCATCATTTCTTCTTTCTTATGGTCGTTCTAGCGTCTCTGGACTCCCAACCATTCTTTTTGCTGCTTTGATCAAAACAGTCCCTCTAGATGAGCCCTACATGTAACTCTTAAGCACAAGGTTTTTGAAGTTTATACACAGGATTCAGTTAGAGCAGAATCAGAAAGTCGGCTGCTGTGAATCAAGTTGAAGACATGATTATTTTGAGAAAGATAAAGGAGGACCATGGAGCGGCAATGGCCCAACTAAGAAACCAGAGAACTTGGAAATAGAAAAACATGATCCCAAGAAGGACAATAAGTGCACCGCGAGGGTCTTGATGTCCTTTGCCGACCCTAATTCAGTTTTCAATGATCAGTAGAAACATATTTCTCTAAATCAAGGGTCGGTAAAAAAATAGTTCTCTATCTACTCTTGATTTCACATGCATGATGAACCAGACAACACCATCAAAAGTATAACTACCAGAGCATTTCCATCTCTAGCTTTGTAAACGAAGCATCACTGCGAAAGAGATCAATGCTGCTGGTGTCAACTTACAAAAATATTGTTCCCGCTGACGTTTCCCCGGATTTGGAAATGTTATAGCATTCACACATTGCACAGTTCATTATCTAGCTAGATAAACAACTGTAACTATAGCAAAAAAAAAAATGTACGACGACAAACTGCTAGGAAATAGGAGTTGAAGAAAGCATCTGGTTAAAATCCCATTAGCCAAATGCACAAATATTTTAAGTATGGTCATGTTATTGGTGAATGATTGCTAGTAATCGAGTTTTGCAGGCCAGAAACGTAACCATGACTAATCCCATTTTTTAATACTCCCAGAAATCTTATCTTAAAGCTTAGCAATAAAATGCTAACAAGTAGTGAATATCTAAAATGCTCGGTGGCCTTTGTCCTTCGAAGGAAGAAGGCTCATGAGTGAGGGTGGGAGGACCTTTCGAACTATATACATTTTGGGTGGTCGACTCTTCCAAGCAACCCACTTCAAAAGTGGCATATGTCACTTTTTTAAATCTTTCTAGAATTATTATAAGTTTCTTATGTTCTCAATCATTTTTTACGGCTTTCATTAATTTTTTTTGAAAATGTTTTAATATTCTTTTCATAACGATTCAGCCAAAGTGTGAATCGGTCGATTTGCCGACTCGGCAGTGATTCTTACAACGGCATTGTGGTGCTGCCGGTCGACAAAAAAGGAACCTCATGTTAAATTGCATTTCTTTTCAGGTTTACGCAAACAGAAAAAAGGTTTTTGACTAGATGAGTGGCCATTGTTACTTCCGCAAGTATTTTTGTTTATGGTTAAAGACGCCTACAACAAACATACAAAATTTGCTTACAAATTGACAGAAAAAGTGACACCAATTGAAAACAATTAATCATATGTGAAATTATAAACAAAATGTGGATTGAAATAAAATAAAATTTCACCACTGTATTAAGGAAAACCTTCTTCTCACTAGCATTATCTTGAGAGACATAAAGTAACTGGTTATTACTGACCAGTGCAGATAACACTAATGTTAACCTCACACTCACCCTGAGGGCGTCCAATAAGTTTATAAAACTTTACTTTTTGATTTCTTATGAGATTTGGTCCGCATTAACTGTAAAGAGTTCTCCCCAAATGCAAAAAACTTGTAGTATAACATGAATGAACAGGAAAGAATATCGATGAACATGAGATGGCTTTAGCTAGACACCAACTTTGGGAAAGACAATGAACATAAATAAGTGCAGAAACAGCTAGCTTGATCTCGAGCTAAAAAAACAAACGATCCCACACACGCCTCATGCACCGCTCCCGTTGTGAAAGGCACCCTTCACTGGACCTAACTAAACACAACATTTGATCTGATAGACTAAAATATATACGGAATAGCTTAGAGTCCAACTAACTTCGATGAAGATCGAGGCATAGATAACGAAATTTTGGTGAAAATCAGATCCCGCAAGAAGTCTACCCGTCCCAGGCCTAGCTAAAAGCATATTATATATGATTACCACAAGTTGTAAGCCATTGAATGCTATAAAAACAGAGAGCAAATTACTCATTGGCTTACCTTTGCAATAGCTCCTTTGACGGAGCAATATTAGCAGTGGCAAGCAGGAACCATGTTCTTGCCACAATAACCAAGATCAAACTTCCGTTGAAGACTAAATCTTGCACAGCATACAATGAAATTTGGGGATATAGGATGTGGGACTAAAAGACAATATGAGAAATCTTCACCACAAAAATTTCCCGCTTTCCTGGCTCCTTTCACTATTGCATTTGAAGATGGAGAGTTGGGGGGAATCAAGAGAATTTGTAACCGTAGGTCCTGAATTTGGGGTGAAGGGACGGTAGCCAAATGGTGGCCAGAGGGCCCAGGTCCCACCTATATGTTAGAAAACTTTGCATATTAAAGAAACAATCAAAGTTTGCAGCGTAGAAATGACTGATCCCCTTCTTTATGCTCCTAAAAATGTGGAAGGCTTAGCTGTAAAATGCTAACACGTACTTGAAGAGTTTACAAAGGAAGAAAAGCATTGAATCTGGTTTACGAAGGAAAAAAAATGATCCTTTTACCAGGCATTGTACACCGAATACCCCAAGATTTGTCGAGATGGTTCATGAAGGTAAAGATGGTCTCAACAACATCATGCTGGATTCATCAACATGTGAAACATTAAGAAACCTCAAACCAAGTGGGTCGAAAGAGCAGTTTCAAATTTTCTCTACAGAGTAGCTCTAAGTAAATCAACAAGTATACTGGACAGCACCATGGAGGACAAGTGCCAGGAGAAGATATCATGCACAAGTGAACACCTGGTACTCTCTCTCTCTCTCTCCCTCGCCCACCCCCCCACCCTTCTCTCCACACACACACACGTCCAGTAATTTTGAACGAAGTCAAATTTTTTTTAGACTTTCTCGGGGCTGGGAAAACAGCTTTCTAGGACAGGCTTCGTTGACCCTGAAAGCACTTACACATGACAATGCTAATCTATGCGAATGCACCTACAAATGGGCAGAACCACCCAATAATCAGTGAGTACAGGTATCCTTCCAAATAGAAAGCAAAATTATATTGCGCCCCACTGGTGTAATTTGTGTGATCAAGATGGAAGCTATGATAGTAACAGAACTCGAGAGTCAGGAGTATATCACGCTACCAGCTGATTTTGAAGATGATCCATCAGAGCAATTTGTATGGTGCACTGATCCATCTTCGCAGTAACAAGCAGGGGCGTCATCTTCTCCAAATACACACTGGCCCCCACTGGTAGTACACTTGAGGCAATCAAACCCCCAGCGAAGAAAAAATCCACCACTCAATATGGCAGAAAGGTTTGCAGACTCGGACTCCTCAACACCGGCAGGGATTTCATACATAGGACAATTGATGCGATGGACATCAAGAGGCAGCCTTATCTGTTCCTGTGGACTGTAATAATAATACAGCAAAGAGCCATCAGCAGTCTTTTCTCTTCCATGAGGACGGAGGTTGCAGAAGCCAATCATTAGCAGAATTGCACCTGAAGAAGGTAAGGTTGGGACCAAAGAGCCGGAAACCACTAGTAAGGAGTCTTCCAGAGAAGCTGATGTTTTGAGGTGATGAGCAAACGTTTTGTCTCATACGAATCAGGGTAGCAAACTTTCAAGCCATGATCAAGGTATGTGATTCTTTTAACAATGAAATCCCTGTCGAATAGACGAATCTTAGTGACGTTCCCGTTGCATGATATGAGGTTGACACCACAAGAAGAATTGAGAGAACTGAAGGGGAAGAGAATTGGAGTTGAGTTGCAGCAGTTGAAAGGGGAACTGCAGAAATTCGTACTGTTGGGATTGGACACTACTGTGGAAGCCAGGAGAAGATCAATCACAAGAGCAGGGAAAAGAAAGAAACCCAAGCCGCGGAAAGACATGGCTTGTCCCCTCAGGTAGCCACGAGAAGAAAGATTGAAAGATTTAAGCAGAGCTGCTTCACACCATAAAACTTCATACTAGATATGGATCCATATCCAACCCATTGAAATATCAAACAGAACCCATCAATGCCAGCCCAACATCGATAAGCAAAATAAAATTTAAGAACAAGAAGATCCAACAAGATGAATACCAATCATTATACTCTTGATCATGCATATTTTCATTTTTCATATGTAACAAGATGGGAATAATGAAAAAACTGATTTTCATAAAAAACAAATGCTTACCCATGGGCATGTCATCAACTGTGTAGTCCATGAATTTTAAATAACACTAGCAAGCATGAACAAGATCTATACATGAACACATCTAGTTAGTAGAAAAGCAACTGCACATATAAATTACATAGTTGTAGGGTCTACAACTTCTAGCACCTTATCATTTTAGATTGAATCTACAACCTTGTCGTCCAATCCACAGCTTATTAAGAACTGAGATAAGTGGAACGCATAGATGTTGTCGTCAGTGTAACAGCGTCAATGACTTGCTCCTTGTGCTCTTGGTAAGAAGCAAGTATGCCAATGAGCACTTTTCCTGTCAACAACAGTCTTAATCAGTGTTACAAAAAATCTCACTATGAATCAAATTGGTTAGGGTGCCCATTTGGTGAACTGGCTGATTCAATGACTCTCAGTTGGGCTTAGAAACAAATATTATCTACTTTTGTCAAAGAGTAAACAATATATAAAATAAGAAAAATTTTAAAAGACTTGAGAAAATAACAAAAAAGTAGATGGCAAGTCTATATCCACTGAATAGAATCAGTTTGCCAGGAATTTTATCCACACCTCTGATTCATAATTTGTTTCGCTTTTGATCAAGATGAAGGCCAAACAGCTCATAATATCTGGCATCTTCCTTGCAGCATCGTTAAAGTGGTCACTGGTCATGACGACTATACCAATCAAATTCAACAGGGCCAAAGCGACAGATGCCTACAGCAGAAAGAAAATAGGAGGAAAATTGAAAGTTATGCTTATGGCAATTTTCAAAGCAGCACAGAATAGTGTCCAGGAGATGAGTCCCTTCTTCAAAGACTTTGCAGCTAAGAAAAGAGAAATGGCAATCAACTGCATGGACGAAAAACTTGAATAAGTAATTCCCTCTATGAGGCACATATCATTTGTAGGAAAGAACAAGAATTTGCTTTTATTAGTGCATTCCATATGGTCTCTTCTACTTTAAGTCACTTTGTCATGCTTCTTCAATTTCTTCCTTTTCCTTCGTAATTAGATTTTCACGTGTACAAGGAAAAAAAGAATGTTATAATACAGGTTTTCATACAAGAACTTGCCTAAAGTCCAGCTTGAACCCATATGACTGCAAACCTTCTACATCAAATCTGTGAAATATTTTGGAGGAAAAAATAATTTATAGGCACATCATAATTGTGGTAATCTCTAAAGCAATCGCCTGTTCCATAAAAAAAAAAGTCAAAAACAAAGTGAAATTAAAACATAGTAACATAATGACATTAAAATCCTACATGAAAACTAGTTGGGAGAGATTCAACAATGAATGACATCAAAAGACAGTGGACATTAATGTCAAAACAAAGAAGTACCAACAAGAAGAAACACGAGAACATCCTTTTTCAGTGACAAGGAAGCTTACATACTTCCTTTCTTTAATCGTTATTGAGAACCCAAGCTGTGGAGGTGGCACCTTCAGTTGAACTTGATACAAGCATCATATGACAATTGGTTTGGAAGAAGACAGAGCTTTACATGCTTGCATATCCGTGAGTACAATGCAAATGTCCCACCTGCAATAAAATTGAGCAACCAAAGGCAAGTCCTGCAATTAGATCTCATAACCAAGATTTAGCTACGAGCACAAAAAGAAAGCATGCTTTTAACTGTATGAATTGACATGTTAGCTCTGAAAATAAAAACACTACATATGCATGTTTGAACAGTGGACCCATAAGCCACAGTTCTAGCCTTCTAGGCTGCACTAATACACCAATCAGCCATATTCCACCTGCATTGTGATATTTTAGAAATGCCATAAGAATTCAAGCACAAGCTCCACATCAACAAATACATGTTTTTCGGTATTTGGGTGCACGTGCACGTGTCTTTCTACTTGGGTATGAGAGAGAGACACACACACACACACATGTTCATGACAAAGACCGTGAGTCACATCTTCCATATACTTTAAACCACAACAAACATGAAAAGAAAAGGCATTATTTCGGGTTCAGTACGTCAACAACACATTCCTAAGGATGCCTTTAACCAACACTACAGCAAACTCCGGTCGTATTAACTATTAAGTACTTTGGTTTTTCTAGAAAAGTTGTCGTTGAATGGTGAATGGTATCAGAGGCTCTTGGTTCACCAACCACAACTGGCTTGGCAGGCAACCAAGTTCAGGAAAACCCAAAATGTTAGGATCAAGTTCAGGAAAACCCAAAATGTTAGGATCAAGTTCACGAATTCATGCAATGCATAAAATGCTTGTCATATCAAGTGTTAGGAATTATTCTTGGGGAAAACAAAATTATCACTGTTCACCTTCTAGTTCATGATCCTGGGCCTCACCTACAGCTAGATAAGAACATCAAAAACTAAAAACAAATCTGAAAATGGTGGGGACCCTAGACCCGGCGTCGGTAAAATCTGCTGACCCGGTGTCGATCCCCTTCCCAAGATCACTCGAGGGAGCCGTAAGTCCAAACTTGGACAAGTTAATTACAAAAGTTGATCCAGCCACCCCGACTTAGTTCTGTGGGTAAAGATACAAGTGTGTTGATCCCGAACCCAAGGCTTAATTCCTACTAGAACGCTTAGGGGATCAAGGCTTGTACAATCGCGAGCGATAACTCTGATCTGAACACGAACAGAATTGAAGATGAACCTATCTAATGGACTCCAAGGGGTAAGGCCGAGCTCGGAACAAGGAGGTGAGCTCGGTGAGGGTTTAGGTAGGCTAGGTTCGGTTAGGTGAGCTCAGTAGAGATTTGAGCTCGGATGGACTAGGTCAAGGTAGGTAAGTCACTGTAGCCTAGGTGGTTCGGTAGTGGGTTGGCTTGAGTAGGGCCAAGTGAATTGGGGTTAAGGCAACAACTGGGCTAGTGATGGACTAGTCGGTTATGGTTTAGGGATAGGCTAAGGGTCATGCGATAGAAAGTGGAGAGTTAAGCTTACGAGTGATGGATAGTAATGATGGGGGTCGGTTATGCTAAGGGTTAAGCCAAGAGACATGCAAAAGAGGGTAGGCTAACTAATGATGAGAAGTGGGGATTAATGACGAGGTAGAGGAGGTTATGGCGTGAGGATAAGAGAGGTTAAGTGGAATGGGTCAGTTACAAGATGTAAAGGGCTAAGGGTGTGCGAAGAGGCTTCCTAGCAGGTGAATACGTACCTTTAATTCCTCAATTATGGCATGGAGTGGTGGGAAATGAGGTGAGTTATGACTCACGGTGGAGAGGCTTCAAGAGGGTTAATGATGAGAGGAGCTAAGTGGCCAGCTGAGAAGAATGTGACTTTTGAGTTTGTATGGGTTTAGGAACGGTTATAAGGAGGTGAAGGGGCTAACAGGTAAAGGAGGTGAAGGGTGTGAGTGAAGGGGATGAAGCGTTGTGGCTGGGTTGTAATGATGAAGAGGGCACTTGGCGTTAGGGAATTAGCTTACCTCTATGTGTGGCCAAGTGGACAGCTTCACTTGAGTGAGAAGCCTTATGTAACACTTGTATTGAAGAAGGGAAGCCGAAGGGGAAGAAGAGGAACGAGCGCCAACGAGTTGGGTCCTCCTTTTCCGCTCATTAACTCACCACCGGATCTGATTTGCCCTCCTTGACTTAGACACCAATCAATTAATTGTAAATGTTGCCAAGGGTAATTTGGGGATGAGCAAGGGGAATTGCGATAGCCGCTCGATGGTTGCCAGAAGTGAGCAACGGCCACTAGAACCACCATCTGACTTGGGAATTCCGGCCGGTAATGGAACTCAGCCGTCCATAGCTTTTTGGCCAAAACTTGTACTGGATTCCACCAAGACCAGGGCGATCCTATCTGAACCAACGAGAGAGAGAATTTCGCCCTTGGTTGCTTCAGATTTCGTCTGAACCTTCCGCCCAATCACTGATTTGCCTCAGCCAAGCCGAGTGTGCGACGTT